>NW_026290867.1:112500-170000 GCF_023373465.1 Oncorhynchus keta | reverse complement strand
AGGGCTTCTTACAACTGGGGGGGTTGTAACCAAGGACAGGGCTTCTTACAACTGGGGGGGTTGTAACCAAGGACAGGGCTTCTTACAACTGGGGGTTGTAACCAAGGACAGGGCTTCTTACAACTGGGGGTTGTAACCAAGGACAGGGCTTCTTACAACTGGGGGGGTTGTAACCAAGGACAGGGCTTCTTACAACTGGGGGGGTTGTAACCAAGGGCAGGGCTTCTTACAACTGGGGGGGTTGTAACCAAGGACAGGGCTTCTTACAACTGGGGGGGTTGTAACCAAGGACAGGGCTTCTTACAACTGGGGGTTGTAACCAAGGACAGGGCTTCTTACAACTGGGGGTTGTAACCAAGGACAGGGCTTCTTACAACTGGGGGTTGTAACCAAGGACAGGGCTTCTTACAACTGGGGGGTTGTAACCAAGGACAGGGCTTCTTACAACTGGGGGGGTTGTAACCAAGGGCAGGGCTTCTTACAACTGGGGGGGTTGTAACCAAGGACAGGGCTTCTTACAACTGGGGGGGTTGTAACCAAGGACAGGGCTTCTTACAACTGGGGGGGTTGTAACCAAGGACAGGGCTTCTTACAACTGGGGGGGTTGTAACCAAGGACAGGGCTTCTTACAACTGGGGGTTGTAACCAAGGGCAGGGCATCTTACAACTGGGGGGGTTGTAACCAAGGACAGGTCTTCTTACAACTGGGGGGGTTGTAACCAAGGACAGGGCTTCTTACAACTGGGGGGGTTGTAACCAAGGACAGGGCTTCTTACAACTGGGGGGGTTGTAACCAAGGGCAGGGCATCTTACAACTGGGGGGGTTGTAACCAAGGGCAGGGCTTCTTACAACTGGGGGGGTTGTAACCAAGGACAGGGCTTCTTACAACTGGGGGGGTTGTAACCAAGGACAGGGCTTCTTACAACTGGGGGGGTTGTAACTAAGGACAGGGCTTCTTACAACCACTAGGCTACCCTGCCGCCAACACTCTAACCACTAGGCTACCCTGCCGCCTATACACTCTAACCACTAGGCTACCCTGCCACCTATACACTCTAACCACTAGGCTACCCTGCCGCCAACACTCTAACCACTAGGCTACCTGCCTCCCCCCTCTAACCACTAGGCTACCCTGCCACCTATACACTCTAACCACTAGGCTACCCTGCCGCCTATACACTCTAACCACTAGGCTACCCTGCCGCCAACACTCTAACCACTAGGCTACCCTGCCGCCTATACACTCTAACCACTAGGTTACCCTGCTGCCTATACACTCTAACCACTAGGTTACCCTGCCGCCTATACACTCTAACCACTAGGCTACCCTGCCGCCTATACACTCTAACCGCTAGGCTACCCTGCCGCCTATACACTCTAACCACTAGGCTACCCTGCCGCCTATACACTCTAACCACTAGGCTACCCTGCCGCCTATACACTCTAACCACTAGGCTACCCTGCCGCCTCTACACTCTAACCACTAGGCTACCCTGCCACCTCTACACTCTAACCACTAGGCTACCCTGCCACCTCTACACTCTAACCACTAGGCTACCCTGCCGCCCCTACACTCTAACCACTAGGTTACCCTGCCGCCTCTACACTCTAACCACTAGGCTACCCTGCCACCTCTACACTCTAACCACTAGGCTACCCTGCCACCTCTACACTCTAACCACTAGGTTACCCTGCCACCTCTACACTCTAACCACTAGGCTACCCTGCCACCTCTACACTCTAACCACTAGGCTACCCTGCCACCTCTACACTCTAACCACTAGGCTACCCTGCCGCCTATACACTCTAACCACTAGGTTACCCTGCCGCCTCTACACTCTAACCACTAGGCTACCCTGCCGCCTATACACTCTAACCACTAGGTTACCCTGCCGCCTCTACACTCTAACCACTAGGTTACCCTGCCGCCTCTACACTCTAACCACTAGGTTACCCTGCCGCCTATACACTCTAACCACTAGGCTACCCTGCCGCCTATACACTCTAACCACTAGGCTACCCTGCCGCCTATACACTCTAACCACTAGGCTACCCTGCCGCCTATACACTCTAACCACTAGGTTACCCTGCCGCCTATACACTCTAACCACTAGGTTACCCTGCCGCCTCTACACTCTAACCACTAGGCTACCCTGCCACCTCTACACTCTAACCACTAGGCTACCCTGCCACCTCTACACTCTAACCACTAGGCTACCCTGCCGCCTCTACACTCTAACCACTAGGTTACCCTGCCGCCTCTACACTCTAACCACTAGGCTACCCTGCCGCCTCTACACTCTAACCACTAGGCTACCCTGCCACCTCTACACTCTAACCACTAGGCTACCCTGCCACCTCTCCACTCTAACCACTAGGCTACCCTGCCGCCTCTACACTCTAACCACTAGGCTACCCTGCCTCCTCTACACTCTAACCACTAGGCTACCCTGCCTCCTCTACACTCTAACCACTAGGCTACCCTGCCACCTCTACACTCTAACCACTAGGCTACCCTGCCACCTCTACACTCTAACCACTAGGCTACCCTGCCGCCTACACACTCTAACCACTAGGCTACCCTACTGCCTATACACTCTAACCACTAGGCTACCTGCCTCCCCCCTCTAACCACTAGGCTACCCTGCCGCCTATACACTCTAACCACTAGGTTACCCTGCCGCCTATACACTCTAACCACTAGGCTACCCTGCTGCCTATACACTCTAACCACTAGGCTACCCTGCTGCCTATACACTCTAACCACTAGGCTACCCTGCCGCCTATACACTCTAACCACTAGGTTACCCTGCCCCCCCAGATGTAGTCAGTCTGTTGTATCCTGATGTTAGACGTAGTCAGTCTGTTGTATCCTGCTGTTAGATGTAGTCAGTCTGTTGTATCCTGTTGTTAGATGTAGTCAGTCTGTTGTATCCTGTTGTTAGATGTAGTCAGTCTGTTGTATCCTGTTAGACGTAGTCAGTCTGTTGTATCCTGCTGTTAGATGTAGTCAGTCTGTTGTATCCTGCTGTTAGATGTAGTCAGTCTGTTGTATCCTGTTGTTAGATGTAGTCAGTCGCTCTGGATAAGAGCGTCTGCTAAATTACTTAAATGTAAATGTTAAATGTAGTCAGTCTGTTGTATCCTGTTGTTAGACGTAGTCAGTCTGTTGTATCCTGCTGTTAGATGAAGTCAGTCTGTTGTATCCTGATGTTAGACGTAGTCAGTCTGTTGTATCCTGTTGTTAGACGTAGTCAGTCTGTTGTATCCTGCTGGTAGATGTAGTCAGTCTGTTGTATCCTGTTAGATGTAGTCAGTCTGTTGTATCCTGTTGTTAGACGTAGTCAGTCTGTTGTATCCTGTTAGACTTAGTCAGTCTGTTGTATCCTGCTGTTAGACGTAGTCAGTCTGTTGTATCCTGCTGTTAGATGTAGTCAGTCTGTTGTATCCTGTTAGATGTAGTCAGTCTGTTGTATCCTGCTGCTAGATGTAGTCAGGTCAGTCTGTTGTATCATGCTGTTAGATGTAGTCAGTCTGTTGTATCGTGCTGTTAGATGTAGTCAGTCTGTTGTTTCCTGTTAGATGTAGTCAGTCTGTTGTATCCTGTTAGATGTAGTCAGTCTATTGTTCATTTCTACCCGACAGGAGAAGTATCCTACTAAAACATGAGAAATAATCTTATGTGTCAGATATGTGATCGGTTGTATTTTAAAGCTAATATAAAGAGTAACGTTTGGCCCTGGGCCTGTTTTAGAAGAAAAACCAAAAGGGATTTACACTTTGAAAAAGGTTTGTTGGATTTCTTTTTGATACTGTACGTAATGTCCTCTTCACATGAATGAATTATCAGCCTGGTCTCACGGACTAGACGTAACATATTTATCGTAAAATCCGGTGACACTCAAATTAGCATGATATGCTACGTATGGTTCGGTTACATAAGACTGCAGGTTCCTTAAGGCAAAAACAGAAAGGAGTGTGGTTGTTCGGGGTGGATTGGTTGGGCGTATAACGCAAACATCTAGCAGCTCAAAGGTGGCGTATTCGACTCGCCTCACGGACAACTTTAGCATTTAAGCTAATTAGCAACTTTGCAACGACTTACAACCTTATAGCTACTTTGCAACTACTTAGCATGTTTGCTAACCCTAACTCTAACCTTAACCCTTTAAACTAACTCCTAACCTTAACCCTTTAAACTAACCCCTAACCTTAACCCTTTAAACTAACTCCTAACCTTAACCTTTAAACTAACTCCTAACCTTAACCTTTTAAACTAACATTTACATTTAAGTCATTTAGCAGACGCTCTTATCCAGAGCGACTTACAAATTGGTGGATTCACCTTAACCATTTAAACTAACTCCTAACCTTAACCATTTAAACTAACTCCTAACCTTAACCCTTTAAACTAACTCCTAACCTTAACCTTTTAAACTAACCTTAACCATTTAAACTAACCCCTAACCTTAACCCTATAAACTAACTCCTAACCTTAACCCTTTAAACTTTCCCCTAACCTTAACCTTTTAAACGTACCCCTAACCTTAACCTTTTCCTTAAAGATGTATAATTTAGCTGAAAGTAAAGTCCCGTCTCTGTGGGAAAACTACGGTTTCCGTCCCCAAAACGGTAACTTATTCCCTATATAGTAGTGCCCCACATAGGGATTAGGGTGAATAGATCTCCGTTTGGGATGTAGCCCAACTGATTACAGGTAGACTTTGCCCTGGAGGGACTGTTACAGGAAGAGACCGGAGCGCTGTGGAAGAGGTGAGTAGATCTGAGGCTAGAATTATAAGACAGTCAATATGTTTAATAAAGGATTTGTTACACCGACTGCTGTTGTATGTTACACGTGTGATGTATTGTCAGTAACTGACTTAGTTAAATAAAGATTCCCTATCGACAGTCGTGGGTTATTCCACAATGGCAGGGGAGGATTTTAGAGTTGGATTTTACCTATATTATTTACAAATATATTTTTGTATTTTTGAGATGAAATATGAATATATTTTATATCTTTATAGTTTGTCATTTTTGTTGCTATTACTAGTGCTTTTCTCTCCATTTCACGGAGTCTTCAACAGGATTTTTGTGTCTGTCAGGACAGTGAAAGGAAGACGAAGGTTCATTTCCTGGTTAATGACACAGGTATATTTCACTGTGTGTCAATGATTAGGACTTATTACCTGACGGAAATCTTTTAGGAGGGTGACATGGATCAATCGAAAAGAAGCAGTGAAGTCCAACTCCCACCTCCCTACTCTCAGGACGATGGTCAACAGAACACCTATGGTCAACAGAACACCTATGGTCAACAGAACACCTATGGTCAACAGAACACCTATGGCCAACAGAACACCTATGGCCAACAGAACACCTATGGTCAACAGAACACCTATGGCCAACAGAACACCTATGGTCAACAGAACACCTATGACCAACAGAACACCTATGGCCAACAGAACACCTATGGCCAACAGAACACCTATGGCCAACAGAACACCTATGGCCAACAGAACACCTATGGCCAACAGAACACCTATGGCCAACAGAACTCCAGTTCTCCCCACTACGGTCTGAACGTTGGCCCTGGCAACATAGCGGTGGTCTCACCAGCGGGTCAGTATAACGACATGGGCCAGGGTCATCCTGAGGACCAACAACAATGGGCTGCTCCACTACCACCTGACTATTCCACCGGGCTGGAGGACACCGGCTGCTTTGATGACAAAGCCATAAGAAGAGGTTAGTCAGTGCCTACGTCTGAAATGGTACCCTAATTTTGCTATGTAGTCGCCTACTTTTGACCAGCGCCCATAGGGTTCTGTTGAAAAGTAGTGTGCACTACATAGGGAATAGGGGGCCATTTGAGACTCAGACACAGGTTTTTTTTTTTTGGGGGGGGTCGGTGTCCTTGTATCATGATGATCTGGAGCCCGCATCAATGCTCTTCTAGTAGGAGTGCTGATTTAGGATCAGTTTTCCCTTTAAGATCATAATTAATATGATTGTATGGACAGGGCAAACCTGATCCTAGATCAGCAACCCATTGAATAAACAAGCTTTGTGGTGAAAGCAGCCCTACTGCGGTGGTCCGTCTTATTGGCCTGAAGTTTACCAGTGGGCCACCTGCTTAAGGTATACCTGACTCAGTGGGCCCACAGTAAACACCTGCTTAAGGTATACCTGACTCAGTGGGCCCACAGTAAACACCTGGTTAAGGTATACCTGACTCAGTGTACCACTGTAAACACCTGGTTAAGGTATACCTGACTCAGTGGGCCCACAGTAAACACCTGGTTAAGGTATACCTGACTCAGTGGGCCCACTGTAAACACCTGGTTAAGGTATACCTGACTCAGTGGGACCACAGTAAACACCTGGTTAAGGTATACCTGACTCAGTGGGACCACTGTAAACACCTGGTTAAGGTATACCTGACTCAGTGGACCCACTGTAAACACCTGGTTAAGGTATACCTGACTCAGTGGGCCCACTGTAATCACCTGGTTAAGGTATACCTGACTCAGTGGGCCCACTGTAAACACCTGGTTAAGGTATACCTGACTCAGTGGGCCCACAGTAAACACCTGGTTAAGGTTATACCCTGACTCAGTGGGTAAACACCTGGTTACAGTAAACACCTGGTTAAGGTATACCTGACTCAGTGGGACCACTGTAAACACCTGGTTAAGGTATACCTGACTCAGTGGGCCCACTGTAAACACCTGGTTAAGGTATACCTGACTCAGTGGGCCCACTGTAAACACCTGGTTAAGGTATACCTGACTCAGTGGGCCCACTGTAAACACCTGGTTAAGGTATACCTGACTCAGTGGGCCCACAGTAAACACCTGGTTAAGGTATACCTGACTCAGTGGGCCCACTGTAAACACCTGGTTAAGGTATACCTGACTCAGTGGGACCACTGTAAACACCTGGTTAAGGTATACCTGACTCAGTGGGCCCACTGTAAACACCTGGTTAAGGTATACCTGACTCAGTGGGCCCACTGTAAACACCTGGTTAAGGTATACCTGACTCAGTGGGTAAACACCTGGTTACATACCTGTAAACACCTGGTTAAGGTATACCTGACTCAGTGGGACCACTGTAAACACCTGGTTAAGGTATACCTGACTCAGTGGGACCACTGTAAACACCTGGTTAAGGTATACCTGACTCAGTGGGCCCACTGTAAACACCTGGTTAAGGTATACCTGACTCAGTGGGACCACTGTAAACACCTGGTTAAGGTATACCTGACTCAGTGGGACCACTGTAAACACCTGGTTAAGGTATACCTGACTCAGTGGGACCACTGTAAACACCTGGTTAAGGTAAACCTGACTCAGTGGGCCCACAGTAAACACCTGGTTAAGGTATACCTGACTCAGTGGGACCACTGTAAACACCTGGTTAAGGTAAACCTGACTCAGTGGGCCCACAGTAAACACCTGGTTAAGGTATTCCTGACTCAGTGGGACCACTGTAAACATCTGGTGACTGTTAAGTGATGTTTCCACAGGCTTTATAAAGAAGGTGTACCTGACTCTGATGATTCAGCTTCTAGTCACCTTTGGGATCATCTGTGCCTTTCTGTATTGGTGAGGCACTTTTAAGTGTTACCCAACTATAAAACTTCAACACTTTGTGTTACTTAACATTAACATTTTAAGACTTCAACACTTTGTGTTACTTAACATTAACATTTTAAGACTTCAACACGTTTAAGTGTTACCCGACATTAAAGCTTTAACACCTAAACACTTTGACACTTTAACACTTTAACACTTTAACACTTTAAAACTTTGACACTTTAAGACTTTAACACTTTAACACTTTAAAACTTTAACACTTTAAAACTTTAACACTTTAACACTTTAAAACTTTAACACTTTAACACTTTGACACTTTAACACTTTGACACTTTGACACTTTGACACTTTAACACTTTAACACTTTAACACTTTAAAACTTTAACACTTTAACACTTTAACACTTTAACACTTTGACACTTTAACACTTTGACACTTTAACACTTTAAAACTTTGACACTTTAACACTTTAACACTTTAACACTTTAAAACTTTAACACTTTAACACTTTAACACTTTAAAACTTTGACACTTTAACACTTTAACACTTTAACACTTTGACACTAACATTTTAACACTTCAACATTTTAACATGTTACCCATCATTAAAACTTTAACACCTAAACCCTTTAACACTTTAACACTTTAACACTTCAACACTTCAACACTTGCAGTTGTCCCAACACGTTGAAGTGTTGAAAGCAGTTTTTCCCCGTTAGATTCCAACGTTGTATTTTTAACTGCACAATAGCACAGCTTTATAATGTACCTACAAGAAGTGTATAAAACAAAGAGATGAATTGTCTTCTGTAATCGTAGGGAGGCTCTGAGGCTCTGGTCTATGAGGACCTATTGGTTTTCATCCTGCATGATGTAAGTAAATGCCACTGAATCCTACAGAATCTCTCTGCTTTTACTCCTGGGCCAGTATTCAGAAACTTTCACACAGCAGGAGTGCTGATCTAGGATCTGATTGGGTCTTTTAGATCATGTCGTGGAATATTCTAATCGAATGAGAGAGAACTTTGTTATTTCTTCAAACAATCATCTTTTGTTCAATATCGATTAATTATTGCAATAATGAGGCTGGTCGACCAAACACCATTGAGTGTTGAACCGAGTAACCTAACTTTTACACAAACGCAGAGTTCTTTATACGACTGACACTAAGAATGCTTAGTCATGGTTGGTTCAACCCCTCCCATGCAGACCAAGGAGCATCATAATCCACTCTGGGTTCATCCGGTCGTTATCTGCACAGGGTTGTTCTCTTAACCCCACCCTGGTTTAGTTTCCCAGATGGAAGGATGATTTTGAGACAGTGAGGGATTGTTCTGCTCCTAAGCTATCTCTAGTAAAACACATTCTTGTCTAGGTAATGCAGTTTTTAAAAATAATTTTGTCAGCTTAAGCCATCTCTAGTGACCTTACTCCCAGATTAGCTGCAGGAAGCTAGAGTGGAGACCATAAAAACTGAGACACGAGCAGGACAGAAATGTCTTACTATTAGTTAAATATTAAAGGTTAACAATTAATATAAAATGAATCAGGTAAATAGGTAAATAGTCTCTCACAAATCATATTAAATGCCATGACATGGACATTGGACCTGATGCCAAATCAGCACTCCTACTCTGAGTCACTTTACGAACACAGGCCCTGACATCTAAACAACGGACAAATGAACCCCGCACACGAAGACCTTTATATTGAGCGCTGTGATTGTACCATATTGTATTAATACATTGTACCGCTGTTTCCTGAACAGAGCAGTGGTGCTTGTCATCATCATTTCCTTGTCCTGTTGTGTCAATGTACGTCGGAAGGTCCCACTCAATTTCCTGGCCTTGGGACTGTTTGTAAGTATCGATTCCAAGAAGGCATCAATAAACGTTTCACACGTTGGTTGTATCGTCTGACCTTTGTGTTATTTTTCTGTGTAGACCACTGCAGAAGGTCTACTGCTGGGCTCTGTGACTGTGTGAGTACTGTATGCCTCTGGAGGGACCCTGATGCACTTGCTCTCTGATGGATAGACTAAATCCTTTACCATCCAGCATGTTAGTCATGCACATGGCGGGTTGGCAGTATGAGTTTATGTCTAAACCAATCCTCCATGGAGGTTGGCAGTATGAGCTCATGTCTAAACCAATCCTCCATGGAGGTTGGCAGTATGAGTTTATGTCTAAACTAATCCTCCATGGAGGTGGAAAGTATGAGCTCATGTCTCAACCAATCCTCCATGGAGGTTGGCAGTATGAGCTCATGTCTAAACCAATCCTCCATGGAGGTTGGCAGTATGAGTTTATGTCTAAACCAATCCTCCATGGAGGTGGGCAGTATAAGCTCATGTCTAAACCAATCCTCCATGGAGGTGGGCAGTATGAGTTTATGTCTAAACCAATCCTCCATAGAGGTGGGCAGTATGAGCTCATGTCTCAACCAATCCTCCATGGAGGTTGGCAGTATGAGCTCATGTCTAAACCAATCCTCCGTGGAGGTTGGCAGTATGAGTTTATGTCTAAACCAATCCTCCATGGAGGTGGGCAGTATGAGTTCATGTCTAAACCAATCCTCCGTGGAGGTGGGCAGTATGAGCTCATGTCTCAACCAATCCTCCATAGAGGTGGGCAGTATGAGCTCATGTCTCAACCAATCCTCCATAGAGGTGGGCAGTATGAGTTCATGTCTCAACCAATCCTCCATGGAGGTTGGCAGTATGAGTTCATGTCTAAACCAATCCTCCATGGAGGTGGGCAGTATTAGCTCATGTCTAAACCAATCCTCCATGGAGGTTGGCAGTATGAGCTCATGTCTAAACCAATCCTCCATAGAGGTGGGCAGTATGAGTTCATGTCTAAACCAATCCTCCATAGAGGTTGGCAGTATGAGTTTATGTCTAAACCAATCCTCCATAGAGGTGGGCAGTATGAGTTTATGTCTAAACCAATCCTCCATGGAGGTGGGCAGTATGAGCTCATGTCTAAACCAATCCTCCATGGAGGTGGGCAGTATGAGCTCATGTCTAAACCAATCCTCCATAGAGGTGGGCAGTATGAGTTTATGTCTAAACCAATCCTCCATGGAGGTGGGCAGTATGAGTTCATGTCTAAACCAATCCTCCATGGAGGTGGGCAGTATGAGCTCATGTCTAAACCAATCCTACATGGAGGTGGGCAGTATGAGTTCATGTCTAAACCAATCCTCCATAGAGGTGGGCAGTATGAGCTCATGTCTAAACCAATTCTACATGGAGGTGGGCAGTATGAGCTCATGTCTAAACCAATCCTCCATAGAGGTGGGCAGTGTGAGTTCATGTCTAAACCAATCCTCCATGGAGGTGGGCAGTATGAGTTCATGTCTAAACCAATCCTCCATGGAGGTTGGCAGTATGAGTTTATGTCTAAACCAATCCTCCATGGAGGTGGGCAGTATGAGTTTATGTCTAAACCAATCCTCCATAGAGGTGGGCAGTATGAGCTCATGTCTAAACCAATCCTCCATGGAGGTTGGCAGTATGAGCTCATGTCTCAACCAATCCTCCATGGAGGTGGGCAGTATGAGTTTATGTCTAAACCAATCCTCCATAGAGGTGGGCAGTATGAGCTCATGTCTAAACCAATCCTCCATGGAGGTTGGCAGTATGAGCTCATGTCTCAACCAATCCTCCATGGAGGTGGGCAGTATGAGTTCATGTCTAAACCAATCCTCCATGGAGGTTGGCAGTATGAGTTTATGTCTAAACCAATCCTCCATGGAGGTGGGCAGTATGAGTTTATGTCTAAACCAATCCTCCATAGAGGTGGGCAGTATGAGCTCATGTCTAAACCAATCCTCCATGGAGGTGGGCAGTATGAGTTCATGTCTAAACCAATCCTCCATAGAGGTGGGCAGTATGAGCTCATGTCTCAACCAATCCTCCATAGAGGTGGGCAGTATGAGCTCATGTCTCAACCAATCCTCCATGGAGGTTGGCAGTATGAGCTCATGTCTAAACCAACCCTCCATGGAGGTGGGCAGTATGAGCTCATGTCTAAACCAATCCTCCATGGAGGTTGGCAGTATGAGCTCATGTCTAAACCAATCCTCCGTGGAGGTTGGCAGTATGAGCTCATGTCTAAACCAATCCTCCATGGAGGTTGGCAGTATGAGCTCATGTCTCAACCAATCCTCCGTGGAGGTTGGCAGTATGAGCTCATGTCTAAACCAATCCTCCATGGAGGTGGGCAGTATGAGCTCATGTCTAAACCAATCCTCCATGGAGGTGGGCAGTATGAGCTCATGTCTAAACCAATCCTCCATGGAGGTTGGCAGTATGAGCTCATGTCTCAACCAATCCTCCGTGGAGGTTGGCAGTATGAGCTCATGTCTAAACCAATCCTCCATGGAGGTGGGCAGTATGAGCTCATGTCTAAACCAATCCTCCATGGAGGTTGGCAGTATGAGCTCATGTCTAAACCAATCCTCCGTGGAGGTTGGCAGTATGAGCTCATGTCTAAACCAATCCTCCATGGAGGTGGGCAGTATGAGCTCATGTCTAAACCAATCCTCCATGGAGGTTGGCAGTATGAGCTCATGTCTAAACCAATCCTCCGTGGAGGTTGGCAGTATGAGCTCATGTCTCAACCAATCCTCCGTGGAGGTTGGCAGTATGAGCTCATGTCTAAACCAATCCTCCATGGAGGTGGGCAGTATGAGCTCATGTCTAAACCAATCCTCCATGGAGGTGGGCAATATGAGCTCATGTCTAAACCAATCCTCCATGGAGGTTGGCAGTATGAGCTCATGTCTCAACCAATCCTCCGTGGAGGTTGGCAGTATGAGCTCATGTCTAAACCAATCCTCCATGGAGGTGGGCAGTATGAGCTCATGTCTAAACCAATCCTCCATGGAGGTTGGCAGTATGAGCTCATGTCTAAACCAATCCTCCATGGAGGTGGGCAGTATGAGTTTATGTCTAAACCAATCCTCCGTGGAGGTGGGCAGTATGAGCTCATGTCTCAACCAATCCTCCATAGAGGTGGGCAGTATGAGCTCATGTCTCAACCAATCCTCCATAGAGGTGGGCAGTATGAGCTCATGTCTAAACCAATCCTCCATAGAGGTGGGCAGTATGAGCTCATGTCTAAACCAATCCTCCATAGAGGTGGGCAGTATGAGCTCATATCTAAACCAATCCTCCATAGAGGTGGGCAGTATGAGCTCATGTCTAAACCAATCCTCCATAGAGGTGGGCAGTATGAGCTCATGTCTAAACCAATCCTCCATAGAGGTGGGCAGTATGAGCTCATGTCTAAACCAATCCTCCATAGAGATGGGCAGTATGAGTTCATGTCTAAACCAATTCTCCATGGAGGTGGGCAGTATGAGTTCATGTCTAAACCAATCCTCCATAGAGGTGGGCAGTATGAGCTCATGTCTAAACCAATCCTCCATAGAGGTGGGCAGTATGAGCTCATGTCTAAACCAATCCTCCATAGAGATGGGCAGTATGAGTTCATGTCTAAACCAATTCTCCATGGAGGTGGGCAGTATGAGTTCATGTCTAAACCAATCCTCCATGGAGGTTGGCAGTATGAGCTCATGTCTAAACCAATCCTCCGTGGAGGTTGGCAGTATGAGCTCATGTCTAAACCAATCCTCCATGGAGGTGGGCAGTGTGAGTTTATGTCTAAACCAATCCTCCATGGAGGTGGGCAGTATGAGTTTATGTCTAAACCAACCCTCCATGGAGATTTGAAGGATACCTGACTAATAGATCTAGTAATATTTCAGTGAAGGGTTGAAAAACTTCGGTAACTTTCCTTTAAAATGTCAAGTTTTCCAGAAATCATGGTTGGAGAATTCCTGCTTTCATTCTTATTCCCTCCCAATTCCGGGGACATCGTCCAATCAGGGCTTCTGTAAAAGCCTCTGGAATTTTGGTGGAAAGTTACAGAAACGTTGCAACCCTTTTTCAGTGATAGATGAGAGTTTGGTTTGTGTTGCAGGTTCTATGAGGCGGAAGCTGTTATGTGGGCTGTGGGCGCCACAGCACTGGTCTCCCTGGCTCTGAGTGTCTTCGCCATGCAGTCCAGAGTACGTCTCTCTCCATAGATGTAGAAAGACGACACACCTGAAATCCTTGTAAATGACCGTGTTCTGTGAAAGCACGGGCAGCGCCCTTAGTGGCTATCTTCCATTTTAAAGTAGTCCATTTCCTCTCCTTCAACTTGTGAGTGTTCTGGTAATCTATGAAGAAACAATAACGCACTGCATACCACCATCTACTGTGCTGCAGTGTGTACAGGCTGAACAGGTAAAAGCCAGGTTGGTGATTTACTGCCACCTGCAGTTATAGAATGTTTGCTGAGGAGTTTAAATCATTGGCTGACGCCTCCTGATGACCTGAATTCAAATTACTACTTTAAAATGGGGAGAATCTCAAAAGCATTTCCTTGATTCGTCACATCCTCTCTCCTCGCCTCCTTCTCAAAACCTATAGGATGACAAGGTCCTGAGGTTCCTCCTTCTCAAAACCTATTGGATGACAAGGTCCTGAGGTTCCTCCTTCTCAAAACCTATTGGATGACAAGGTCCTGAGGTTCCTCCTTCTCAAAACCTATTGGATGACAACGTCCTGAGGTTCCTCCTTCTCAAAACCCATTGGATGAAAAGGTCAGAAGGGAGGGAGCTCTGACCTTTTTATCCAATGGGTTTATGAGAAGGAGGTGAGGAGAGAGGACGTGAAGATTCAAGGAAATGCAATTGCAGGCTGAGTGTGATGAGGTATGGCACGTTAAAAAACGTTTTGCGGTTAAGTTTCTATGTACCGGACAAAACGATCTAAGTTAAATGGTTTCCTGCATTTTCAACTCTACCATGATTTTGTCACAAAAACTGTTGCAGTGATACAGCAAACTATCCCAAGCTGGTTTTGAGCATGATTTAGACAGTTCGTGATTTAGACAGTTCGTGATTTAGACAGTTCGTGATTTAGACAGTTCGTGATTTAGACAGTTCGTGATGTCGACAGTTCGTGATTTCGACAGTTCGTGATTTAGACAGTTCGTGATTTAGACAGTTCGTGATTTAGACAGTTCGTGATTTAGACAGTTCGTGATTTAGACAGTTCGTGATTTAGACAGTTCGTGATTTAGACAGTTCGTGATTTAGACAGTTCGTGATTTAGACAGTTCGTGATTTAGACAGTTCATGATTTCGACAGTTCGTGATTTAGACAGTTCGTGATTTAGACAGTTCGTGATTTAGACCGTTCATGATTTCGACAATTCGTGATTTAGACAGTTCGTGATTTAGACAGTTCGTGATTTAGACAGTTCGTGATGTCGACAGTTCGTGATTTAGACAGTTCGTGATTTAGACAGTTCGTGATTTAGACAGTTCGTGATTTAGACAGTTCGTGATTTAGACAGTTCGTGATTTAGACAGTTCGTGATTTAGACAGTTCGTGATTTCGACAGTTCGTGATTTAGACAGTTCGTGATTTAGACAGTTCGTGATTTAGACCGTTCATGATTTCGACAATTCATTTAGACAGTTCGTGATGTCGACAGTTCGTGATTTAGACAGTTCGTGATTTAGACAGTTCGTGAGATTCCTCCTTCTCATTTAGACAGTTCGTGATTTAGACAGTTCGTGATTTAGACAGTTCATGATTTAGACAGTTCGTGATTTAGACAGTTCATTTAGACAGTTCGTGATTTAGACAGTTCGTGATTTAGACAGTTCGTGATTTAGACAGTTCATGATTTCGAATCAGTTCTGATTTAGACAGTTCGTGATTTAGACCGTTCCATTTAGACCGTTCATGATTTGACAATTCAGTGATTTAGACAGTTCGTGATTTAGACAGTTCATGATTTCCACAGTTCAAATGATTTCGACAATTCGTGATTTAGACAGTTCGTGATTTAGACAGTTCGTGATTTAGACAGTTCGTGATTTAGACAGTTCGTGATTTAGACAGTTCATGATTTCGACAGTTCGTGATTTAGACAGTTCGTGATTTAGACAGTTCATGATTTCGACAGTTCGTGATTTAGACAGTTCGTGATTTAGACAGTTCGTGATTTAGACAGTTCGTGATTTAGACAGTTCGTGATTTAGACAGTTCATGATTTCGACAGTTCGTGATTTAGACAGTTCGTGATTTAGACAGTTCGTGATTTAGACCGTTCGTGATTTCGACAATTCGTGATTTCGACAGTTTGCTGAAGAAGTGGACAGAGTGAGTTATATGATTTGGATAAAAGACAGATCAGTTTTAGTGTATCTTAGTTAAATGCACTAAGTGGCTCTGATTAAGAGTGTCTGCGAAATGTAGCTTACTAGCAGTGTACCATCTTTCCTCATTTCTGTTATAGTGGGACTTCACCTTAGCCAGTGGGGGCTTGTGGGTGTTCTGTTGGACTCTCATATCCTTTGCATTGTTGTGTGGAATCATGCGATCCCAGGTAAGTCAACAGTCATTTCACAGGTATACCAGTATGTACAAAATATTTAAAAAGGTTGCAATCTGCTATTTAAACAGTAACAATGCCTTCCACGCCACTATTTTGATAAACAGCTGAAGAATGTGTCTGGACAAATGTAACCACACTCAAATTCATAGGCTATGGATGCATTGACTGGCCTGAAAATGGATGTAACCATTGCAGATTGCCCCTTTTTAAAACAACAGTATTTTATCTTGTGTACTTGTAATGGAGATGAAAGAACATTAACCATGTTTCAGTTTTAGAAGTACACTTGTTCAGGAACTAACTTAGTCTTGTGTTTTTAATCCATAGTACCTGTACATTGTGTACGCTTGCCTGGGAACCTTGCTATTTTCTTTGGTAAGTAACATTCTTCCTCTAGCTAGTCCTTTCATTGGCTAGGGTTGTGAAGAAAGCTAGTCCTTTCATTGGCTAGGGTTGTGAAGAAAGCTAGTCCTTTCAGGCACCTTCATACCACCAAGCAATACACGTTCACTGACATCTCAATAAAAGTGTATGTAGTCCTTCATACACAATCTTTAAGAAGCTTAGGAATGGTCGCCCATGTGAGGGTTTTTAAAATGAAAAAAAAGTTGTGTATGACTCATTCTGTAAGCAGTCAGAAACAATCTACACAGTAATATGCCTTTTTTGGGGTCGTAATATAACAACTGATTCGTGTATATGTGTGCATATATATATATATATATACATACAGCAGGGCAAAAAAGTATTTAGTCAGCCACCAATTGTGCAAGATCTCCCCCTCTTAAAAAGATGAGAGAGGCCTGTCATTTTTTAGCACTTCAACTATGACAGACAAAATGAGAAAAGAAAAATCCAGAAAATCACATTGTAGGATTTTTAATGAATTTATTTGCAAATTATGGTGTATATGTGTGTGTGTGTGTGTGTGTGTGTGTATATATATATATATATCTCCAGTACCTGGTGATGGACACTCAGCTCATACTGGGCGGGAAACACAAATACAGCATTTCACCAGAGGAGTACATCTTTGCTGCTCTCAACCTGTACCTGGACATCATCTCTCTGTTCACCATGCTCCTGGCACTCATTGGACTCAGCCGTTAACTTAATACGCTGTTGTCACATCAGATAGCGCAACAAGCCACCTGCCCTGGTGTTGTTGAGGGACGAGCGTGGAGTAGGAAATTAGGATAATGCCTTTTTAAAAATTAAATGAAATCAAATGTATTGGTCACATACACGTATTTAGCAGATGTTATTGAGGGTGTAGCAAAATGCTTGTGTTCTTAGCCCCAACAGAAATGCTTGTGTTCCTAGCCCCAACAGAAATACTTGTGTTCCTAGCCCCAATATAAATGCTTGTATTCCTGGCTCCAACAGAAATTATTTTGTTCCTGGCTTCAATAGAAATGCTTGTGTTCCTAGCCCCAACAGAAATGCTTGTGTTCCTAGCCCCAACAGAAATGCTTGTGTTCCTAGCCCCAATAGAAATGCTTGTGTTCCTAGCCCCAACAGAAATGCTTGTGTTCCTAGCCCCAATAGAAATGCTTGTGTTCCTAGCCCCAACAGAAATGCTTGTGTTCCTAGCCCCAATAGAAATGCTTGTGTTCCTAGCCCCAACAGAAATGCTTGTGTTCCTAGCCCCAACAGAAATGCTTGTGTTCCTAGCCCCAACAGAAATACTTGTGTTCCTAGCCCCAATATAAATGCTTGTATTCCTGGCTCCAACAGAAATTATTTTGTTCCTGGCTTCAATAGAAATGCTTGTGTTCCTAGCCCCAACAGAAATGCTTGTGTTCCTAGCCCCAACAGAAATGCTTGTGTTCCTAGCCCCAATAGAAATGCTTGTGTTCCTAGCCCCAACAGAAATGCTTGTGTTCCTAGCCCCAATAGAAATGCTTGTGTTCCTAGCCCCAACAGAAATGCTTGTGTTCCTAGCCCCAATAGAAATGCTTGTGTTCCTAGCCCCAACAGAAATGCTTGTGTTCCTAGCCCCAACAGAAATGCTTGTGTTCCTAGCCCCAATAGAAATGCTTGTGTTCCTAGCCCCAACAGAAATGCTTGTGTTCCTAGCCCCAACAGAAATGCTTGTGTTCCTAGCCCCAATATAAATGCTAAATGAAATGCTTGTGTTCCTAGCCCCAACAGAAATGCTTGTGTTCCTAGCCCCAACAGAAATGCTTGTGTTCCTAGCCCCAACAGAAATGCTTGTGTTCCTAGCCCCAACAGAAATGCTTGTGTTCCTAGCCCCAACAGAAATGCTTGTGTTCCTAGCCCCAACAGAAATGCTTGTGTTCCTAGCCCCAATAGAAATGCTTGTGTTCCTAGCCCCAACAGAAATGCTTGTGTTCCTAGCCCCAATAGAAATGCTTGTGTTCCTGGCTCCAATAGAAATGCTTGTGTTCCTAGCCCCAACATAAATGCTTGTGTAGGTTAAAGTTATGTATAGTCACCCCAGGTGTAAAATAGTAAATATTGGCTACTTCTCAGAAAGTATTAAACTGTCAAGAGGAGAAAAACAAGGTTGTCCACTATCGGCATATATATTTATTATGGCCATCGAAATGTTAGCTATTAAAATCAGATCCAACAATAAGATCAAGGGGCTAAAAATCCTCGGATTAGAAACAAAGGTGTCATTGAACGATTCATGGTTTCTATTTAATCCACAATTTGGATCCAGAGCCTCATGAAGTTGGTTGTAATTTCAGTTTAATCCTCCAGAAAAGATAGAACAAATATTATGGTTGAATTCAAATAGACTTTAAAAAATGTCATCTTTTGGAAATACATTTTTAGAAACAGTATAATCTTTGTAAATGATATCATTATTAGGAATGGTGGAGTTATGTCACACATGCAACAATATATGGAAATGTCTGCTCTACCCAAAATTACAACCAACTAATTGCAGCATTATCGCAAAAACAAATGTAAGAGGCAAGTGGAAGGGAGAAAAGGCAAGAAACTTCAGCCCTGCATTAAAGAGCAACATTGGTTATAGAAACTTGTCTGTCAGCCCTGCATTAAAGAGCAACATTGGTTATAGAAACTTGTCTGTCAGCCCTGCATTAAAGAGCAACATTGGTTATAGAAACTTGTCTGTCAGCCCTGCATTAAAGAGCAACATTGGTTATAGAAACTTGTCTGTCAGCCCTGCATTAAAGAGCAACATTGGTTATAGAAACTTGTCTGTCAGCCCTGCATTAAAGAGCAACATTGGTTATAGAAACTTGTCTGTCAGCCCTGCATTAAAGAGCAACATTGGTTAAAGAAACTTGTCTGTCAGCCCTGCATTAAAGAGCAACATTGGTTAAAGAAACTTGTCTGTCAGCCCTGCATTAAAGACCAACATTGGTTAAAGAAACTTGTCTGTCAGCCCTGCATTAAAGAGCAACATTGGTTAAAGAAACTTGTCTGTCAGCCCTGCATTAAAGACCAACATTGGTTAAAGGAACTTGTGACGAATAACAAAAAATGATAGCAGTTTAATTTAAGGACCAAATCATTGACAGCTGTGCCGTATACAGGGCATTCAGAAAGTATTCAGACCTTTTGAATTTATCCACATTTTGTTACGTCACAGACTTATTCAAAAATTGATTCAATTGTTCGTTTTTTCATGAATATACACACACAATACCTCATAATGACAAAGCAAAAACAGATTTATAAAAAAAAAACTGAAATATCACATTTGCATAAGTTTTCAGTCCCTTTAATTCATTGTTTTGTTGAAGCACCTTTGGCAGGATTACAGCCTCAAGGCTTCTTCGGTACGACACTACCAGCTTGGCACGCTTGTATTTGGGAGTTTCTCCCATTCTTCTCTGCAGATCCTCTCAAGCTCTGTCAGGTTGGATTGGGAGTTTCGCTGTTCAGCTATTTTCAGTTCTCTCCAGAGATGTTCGATTGGCTTTGAGTCCGGGCTCTGGCTGGGCCACTCAAGGAAATTCAGAGACTTGTCCTGAAGCCACTCCTGCGTTGTCTTGGCTGTGTGTTTAGGGTCGTAGTCCTGATGGAAGGTGAACCTTCGCCCCAGTCTGAGGTCTGGTGCAGGTTTTTAAGTAAGGATCTCAACCCCCTTGTTATGGCCTAAGTTCAGTAGTGAAAATATGCTTAACAAGTCACTTAAGTTGCATGAACTCTGTGTGCAACAATAGTGTGTAACAGGATTTCTTAATTACTACCTGTAACCCACACAAACAATTATCTGTAAAGGTCCCTCAGTCAAGCAGTGAATTTTAAACACAGATTCAACCACAAACACCAGGGAGGTTCTCCAATGCCTTGCAAAGAAAGGCACCTATTGGTAAATGGTTTAAAAAAAAGATTAAAATGAAAAAGCTGACATTGAATATCCCTTTGAGCATGGTGAAGTTATCGATGACACTTTGGATGGTGTATCAATACACCCAGTTACTACAAAGACATCTTTCCCAACTCAGTTGCCAGAGAGGAAGGAAACCGCACAGGGATTTCACCACGAGGCCAATGGTGACTTTAAAACAGTTCAGAATTTAATGGCTGTGATAGGAGAGAAACTGGGGATGGATCAACAACATTTTATCATGTTATGGGCATGCTTGTCAACGGCAAGGGAGTTTTTTTTAGGATAAAGATAAATGGAATAGAGATAAACACAGGCAAAATCTTAGAGGAAAACCTGGTTCAGTCTGCTTTCCAAGACACTGGGAGATGAATGCACCTTTCAACAGGAGAATAACCTAAAACACAAGGCCAAATCTACACAGGAGTTGGTTACCACGACGACATGTAATGTTCAAAATGTGGAACAGGTCAAAGTGGAGTCATTATGGGGTATTGTGATGTCTTTAAATACTTTGATGGGACTGTATGGGGAATAAATACTTTGTATTGTGATGTCATTACGGGGACTGTATTGTGATGTCATTACGGGACTGTATGATTGTGATGTCATTACGAGGTATTGTGATGTCATTACGATGGGACTGTATGAATGTGATGTCATCAAAGTAATAAATACGGGGTATTGTGATGTCATTAATAAATACGGGGACTGTGATTGTGATGTCATTATTGTGATGTCATTGGGGTATTGTGATGTCATCATGGGGTATTGTGATGTCATTACGGGGTATTGTGATGTCATTACGGGGTATTGTGATGTCATTACGGGGTATTATGTATAGATGGGTGAGAAAAAAAAAACACGATACATTTAATCCATTTTGGATTCAGGCTGAAACAACAAAATGTGCAACAGGTCAAAGTGGTATAAATACTTTGACGGGACTGTATGAATGTAGATCATGTGGAACAGGTCAAAGTGGAATAAATACTTTGATGGGACTGTATGAATGTAGATCATGTGGAACAGGTCAAAGTGGTATAAATACTTTGATGGGACTGTATGAATGTAGATCATGTGGAACAGGTCAAAGTGGAATAAATACTTTGACGGGACTGTATGAATGTAGATCATGTGGAACAGGTCAAAGTGGTATAAATACTTTGATGGGACTGTATGAATGTAGATCATGTGGAACAGGTCAAAGTGGTATAAATACTTTGATGGGACTGTATGAATGTAGATCATGTGGAACAGGTCAAAGTGGTATAAATACTTTGACGGGACTGTATGAATGTAGATCATGTGGAACAGGTCAAAGTGGTATAAATACTTTGACGGGACTGTATGAATGTAGATCATGTGGAACAGGTCAAAGTGGTATAAATACTTTGATGGGACTGTATGAATGTAGATCATGTGGAACAGGTCAAAGTGGAATAAATACTTTGACGGGACTGTATGAATGTAGATCATGTGGAACAGGTCAAAGTGGAATAAATACTTTGATGGGACTGTATGAATGTAGATCATGTGGAACAGGTCAAAGTGGAATAAATACTTTGATGGGACTGTATGAATGTAGATCATGTGGAACAGGTCAAAGTGGTATAAATACTTTGACGGGACTGTATGAATGTAGATCATGTGGAACAGGTCAAAGTGGTATAAATACTTTGATGGGACTGTATGAATGTAGATAATAGAAAGCGTTGCTGAACATTATGTTTTCCAATGTTTTATAATAATAGAAAATAACATTAATCTCAGAAGTAAAACTCAATAGAAAACAGCACTGATGGTGATAGAAATATAGATGTTTTCTAACAAAAATGACATTACGTCTGCTAAATGACGCAAATATAAAAAGGTACAACTCCATAGAAAGGACTGGTTATGATTCATATAGATTTGTATGTTTTTGTATTGGAAAAAAAAAACATTCCACCCAGTAGTAAAATTCAATGTTTATTGGCCACACATCAAAACAGTATTTCTTTTTTCATTTCAAGAGGGAATGTATAAGGTATAGACTATGAAAGTGCAAATAGTATTTCAAGGATTAGTTGCTTTATAATAAAAATGTAATGGCTTCCGAACAACATTTGCCTTTTTTAAAAATTGTATATATATTTTTAAAAAGTAAAATGCCAAGAAAATCCAAATTCAAATGTAATTTCATGTTTTACTCATTTCATTTCATGCACAGCTGAAACTGTTACATCAAGGACAAATCAATGTACATGACTGATGTCCCACAAGTTCACCAGCTCCGTGTACGGCACTCACAGCTTGACGTCTGCAAGACACGTTTCAATGCAATACGTTTCTTCAGCGGTTGTTTCAATAGTCACTTTACAATGACTCCCTATACAAATCACACTAGGTTTGGCTAAAGATCAATGACTTCCTATACAAATCACACTAGGTTTGGCTAAAGATCAATGACTCCCTATACGAATCACACTAGGTTTGGCTAAAGATCAATGACTTCCTATACAAATCACACTAGGTTTGGCTAAAGATCAATGACTTCCTATACAAATCACACTAGGTTTGGCTAAAGATCAATGACTCCCTATACGAATCACACTAGGTTTGGCTAAAGATCAATGACTTCCTATACAAATCACACTAGGTTTGGCTAAAGATCAATGACTTCCTATACAAATCACACTAGGTTTGGCTAAAGATCAATGACTCCCTATACAAATCACACTAGGTTTGGCTAAACATCAATGACTTCCTATACAAATCACACTAGGTTTGGCTAAAGATCAATGACTCCCTATACAAATCACACTAGGTTTGGCTAAAGATCAATGACTTCCTATACAAATCACACTAGGTTTGGCTAAAGATCAATGACTCCCTATACAAATCACACTAGGTTTGGCTAAAGATCAATGACTTCCTATACAAATCACACTAGGTTTGGCTAAAGATCAATGACTTCCTATACAAATCACACTAGGTTTGGCTAAAGATCAATGACTTCCTATACAAATCACACTAGGTTTGGCTAAAGATCAATGACTTCCTATACAAATCACACTAGGTTTGGCTAAAGATCAATTACAAAATGTGAAACGTTGAAAAATCAATATAATTTATAATTCATTAATACTTTATATAGGCAACAAATCAATACAACTTGTTTTTTTTTCTTTCAAAATTAGTTATTCAGTATATCTCGATATCCATTTTCAAATCGTAATAAGAAACTTTCAATTTAAATAAATACGTCTGTTTGTTTCCCCAACTGTCCTGCATTGTGTTTTCTGCTCCAGGATACATTTTATAAATACATTTCCCCCTAAAAGTCAAACACTCGTCATCAACTTGTAGATCAGTTATCAAACCCACAGATGTCCACCATCCAAGAACAACCCACCCAAACCCACAGACATGTCTGTCCATCCAAGAGCAACCCACCAAAACCCACAGACATGTCTGTCCATCCAAGAACAACCCACCAAAACCCACAGACATGTCTGTCCATCCAAGAACAACCCACCAAAACCCACAGACATGTCTGTCCATCCAAGACCAACCCACAGACATGTCTGTCCATCCAAGAACAACCCACCCAAACCCACAGACATGTCTGTCCATCCAAGATAAAACCCACCAAAACCCACAGACATGTCTGTCCATCCAAGAACAACCCACCAAAACCCGCAATAAAATAACTAACAAACCAGTAAAACAGTGTTTAATATCAGAGATGTATTTTATAAAACATTATTTAAATAAAACACTCTGGGAAACAACTTGATACCACACTAAAGAGAGGCTACAATAATAAAAATGTATTTTTAAAAAAAGTATCAGGTTTGGAAACGTGTTAGTGTGTTAGTGAGTGGAATTTCTATAACGTGTGTTTGTAGTTTGTACACTACATTACCAAAAGTATGTGGACACCTGCACGTCCAACATCTTTGGACGTTGGTCCTCCCCTTTGCTGCTATAACAGCCTCCTCTCTTCTGGGAAGGCTTTCCACTAGATGTTGGAACATTGCTGCTATAACAGCCTCCACTCTTCTGGGAAGGCTTTCCACTAGATGTTGGAACATTGCTGCTATAACAGCCTCCACTCTTCTGGGAAGGCTTTCCACTAGATGTTGGAACATTGCTGCTATAACAGCCTCCTCTCTTCTGGGAAGGCTTTCCACTAGATGTTGGTACATTGCTGCTATAACAGCCTCCACTCTTCTGGGAAGACTTTCCACTAGATGTTGGAACATTGCTGCTATAACAGCCTCCTCTCTTCTGGGAAGGCTTTCCACTAGATGTTGGTACATTGCTGCTATAACAGCCTCCACTCTTCTGGGAAGGCTTTCCACTAGATGTTGGAACATTGCTGCTATAACAGCCTCCACTCTTCTGGGAAGGCTTTCCACTAGATGTTGGAACATTGCTGCTATAACAGCCTCCACTCTTCTGGGAAGGCTTTCCACTAGATGTTGGAACATTGCTGCTATAACAGCCTCCACTCTTCTGGGAAGGCTTTCCACTAGATGTTGGAACATTGCTGCTATAACAGCCTCCACTCTTCTGGGAAGGCTTTCCACTAGATGTTGGAACATTGCTGCGGGGACTTTCTTCCATTCAGCCACAAGAGCATTAGTGAAGTCACGCATTGATGTTGGGCGATTAGGCCTCCTGGCTCGCAGTCAGCGTTCCAATTCATCCCAAAGCTTTTCGATGGGGTTGAGGTCAGTCAAGTTCTTCTACACTGATCTCGACAAACCATTTCCGTATGGACCTCGCTTTGTGAACAGGGGCATTGTCATGTTGAAATAGGAAAGGGCCTTCCCCAAACAGTTGTCTCAAAGTTGGAAGCAGAGAATCATCTAGAATGTCATTGTATGCAGTAGCATTAAGATTTCCCTTCACTGGAACTAAGGGGCCCGAACCATGAAAAACAGCCCCAGACCATTATTCCTCCTCCACCAAACTTTACAGTTGGCACTATGCATTCAGGCAGGTAGTGTTCTCCTGGCATCCGCCAAACCCAGATTCCTCCGTCAGACTGCCAGATGGTGAAGCGTGGTTCATCACTCCAGAGAACGCGTTTCCACTGCTCCAGAGTCCAATGGCGGCTAGCTTTTTACACCACTCCAGCCGACGCTTGGCATTGCACATGGTGATCTTAGGCTTGTGTACGGCTGCTAGGCCACGGAAACCCATTTCATGAAGCTCCCAACGAACAGTTCTTGTGCTGACGTTGCTTACCAGAGGCAGTTTGAAACTCGGTAAGTGAGTGTTGCAACCGAGGTCAGACCATTGTTACGTGCCAAGCGCTTCAGCACTCAGGTGGTCCCGTTCTGTGAGCTTATGTGGCCTACCACTTAGCGGCTGAGCCGTTGTTGCTCCTAGACATTTCCACTTCACAATAAAAGGACTTCCAGTTGACCGGGGGCAGCTTTAGCAGGGCAGAAATTTGACAAACTGACTTGTTGTAAAGGTGGCATCCTGGGACGGTGCCACGTTGAACGTCACTGAGCTCTTCACTAAGGCGATTCCACTACCAGTGTTTTGTCTATGGAGATTGCACGGCGGCGTGCTCAATTTTATACACCTGTCGGCAACAGATGTGGCTGAAATAGCCCGAATCCACTCATTTGAAGGCATGTCCACATACTTTTGTATATATAGTGTAGCTACACACGATTACTTACTGTAAGACCTCTGTAAAATGTGGTAATACATTTAAAAAGATTGACATAAAGGCACTGTAATGAATTGCGTAGAGAACCATATTTTTACGACCCATTGAACCCCTCTACTGTAGTTGCTGAGTCCCATCAAGGCTTAAAACTTTCATAACAGGTTTATATGTATATATCTTTATAAAACGGTCCGGTTTCCTCATTCGGCCTAAACCCAGTTCTGGGCTAGATAGAGGGCAGTGGTGAATGGACATTCTCCATTGAAAGTGATGTTTAGTCCAGGACCAAGGGGTCGTCTGAGAAAGCAGCCCTATAATAGTTCAGAATGAACCAGTGACATCATTATTAGGTATAAACATTAACAGCATATCTGATTACAATCCTACTGTTGTTTTCCTATTGGAGTGAACAGCAGCAGATTGTTCCTCTCTATTGTCCCATCAGGGCTACTGGCCTCGTCCATCTTCACGAAGACAGTCTTCTAATGGGTTCTAGCCTCGTCCATCTTCACGAAGACAGTCTTCTAATGGGTTCTAGCCTCGTCCATCTTCACGAAGACAGTCTTCTAATGGGTTCTAGCCTCGTCCATCTTCACGAAGACAGTCTTCTAATGGGTTCTAGCCTCGTCCATCTTCACGAAGACAGTCTTCTAATGGGTTCTAGCCTCGTCCATCTTCACGAAGACAGTCTTCTAATGGGTTCTAGCCTCGTCCATCTTCACGAAGACAGTCTTCTAATGGGTTCTAGCCTCGTCCATCTTCACGAAGACAGTCTTCTAATGGGTTCTAGCCTCGTCCATCTTCACGAAGACAGTCTTCTAATGGGTTCTAGCCTCGTCCATCTTCACGAAGACAGTCTTCTAATGGGTTCTAGCCTCGTCCATCTTCATGAAGACAGTCTTCTAATGGGTTCTAGCCTCGTCCATCTTCATGAAGACAGTCTTCTAATGGGTTCCAGCCTCGTCCAGCTTCACGAAGACAGTCTTCTAATGGGTTCTAGCCTCGTCCATGAAGACAGTCTTCTAATGGGATCCAGCCTCGTCCATCTTCATGTAGACAGTCTTCTAATGGGTTCTAGCCTCGTCCATCTTCATGAAGACAGTCTTCTAATGGGTTCTAGCCTCGTCCATGAAGACAGTCTTCTAATGGGTTCTAGCCTCGTCCATGAAGACAGTCTTCTAATGGGATCCAGCCTCGTCCATCTTCATGAAGACAGTCTTCTAATGGGTTCTAGCCTCGTCCATCTTCACGAAGACAGTCTTCTAATGGGTTCTAGCCTCGTCCATCTTCATGAAGACAGTCTTCTAATGGGTTCCAGCCTCGTCCATCTTCATGAAGACAGTCTTCTAATGGGTTCTAGCCTCGTCCATCTTCATGAAGACAGTCTTCTAATGGGTTCTAGCCTCGTCCATCTTCACCAAGACAGTCTTCTAATGGGTTCTAGCCTCGTCCATCTTCACCAAGACAGTCTTCTAATGGGTTCTAGCCTCGTCCATCTTCATGAATACTTGACATACATCAGGCTGTCAGTCAGACAGTCTTCTAATGGGTTCAGTACAACAACATGGAATAGATCTAAGCAGGCACAATTAGTTTTTGGAGTCCACTTAGTGATTACAAACTGTGCTTTTGTTAGCCAGTGTTTGACACCTAACAATTTACAGATAAATTAGGCAGATCTGGACGGAACTGAGAGCTAGGTTTTTCTGATGAGTCAGACTGTACACTGTTATATTGGGATAATAACACTACTAGAAGCAGGCAGCACAGCATTTGTTCTCCTGTACAGCTGATTACAGCCTCCCTCAGAACTCTCCTGTACAGCTGATTACAGCCTCCCTCAGAACTCTCCTGTACAGCTGATTACAGCCTCCCTCAGAACTCTCCTGTACAGCTGATTACAGCCTCCCTCAGAACTCTCCTGTACAGCTGATTACAACCTCCTTCAGAACTCTCCTGTACAGCTGATTACAGCCTCCCTCAGAACTCTCCTGTACAGCTGATTACAGCCTCCCTCAGAACTCTCCTGAACAGCTGATTACAGCCTCCCTCAGAACTCTCCTGTACAGCTGATTACAGCCTCCCTCAGAACTCTCCTGTACAGCTGATTACAGCCTCCCTCAGAACTCTCCTGTACAGCTGACTATAACCTCCCTCAGAACTCTCCTGTACAGCTGACTACAGCCTCCCTCAGAACTCCTGTACAGCTGATTACAACCTCCCTCAGAACTCTCCTGTACAGCTGACTACAGCCTCCCTCAGAACTCTCCTGTACAGCCTACTACAGCCTCCCTCAGAACTCTCCTGTACAGCTGACTACAGCCTCCCTCAGAACTCTCCTGTACAGCTGATTACAACCTCCCTCAGAACTCTCCTGTACAGCTGACTATAACCTCCCTCAGAACTCTCCTGTACAGCTGACTACAGCCTCCCTCAGAACTCTCCTGTACAGCTGATTACAACCTCCCTCAGAACTCTCCTGTACAGCTGATTACAACCTCCCTCAGAACTCTCCTGTACAGCTGATTACAGCCTCCCTCAGAACTCTCCTGTACAGCCTACTACAGCCTCCCTCAGAACTCTCCTGTACAGCTGATTACAACCTCCCTCAGAACTCTCCTGTACAGCTGATTACAGCCTCCCTCAGAACTCTCCTGTACAGCTGACTATAACCTCCCTCAGAACTCTCCTGTACAGCTGACTACAGCCTCCCTCAGAACTCTCCTGTACAGCCTACTACAGCCTCCCTCAGAACTCTCCTGTACAGCTGATTACAACCTCCCTCAGAACTCTCCTGAACAGCTGATTACAACCTCCCTCAGAACTCTCCTGTACAGCCTACTACAGCCTCCCTCAGAACTCTCCTGTACAGCTGACTATAACCTCCCTCAGAACTCTCCTGTACAGCTGACTACAGCCTCCCTCAGAACTCTCCTGTACAGCTGACTACAGCCTCCCTCAGAACTCTCCTGTACAGCTGACTACAGCCTCCCTCAGAACTCTCCTGTACAGCTGACTACAGCCTCCCTCAGAACTCTCCTGAACAGCTGACTACAGCCTCCCTCAGAACCAAGTCCAAACACAATACAGTATATTTCAGCGGAAAACATTTAAGAATAGGATCATCAATATCAACAAACAAAAAAATACTAGATCAACAACTCCTGCAAAATGTATTCACTATAATAATGCAGTATAATCACCTCATGTTGTAATCTAAACCAGATCATCTGAGAGAAGCAACTTGATCGTCATTCTTTTTTCAGCAAATATCCATTGTGGGTAATAATATAATACCAATAACACCCAGTCAAACACCTTCCGTCTCGCTTCTTAGGAGTCCATCCAGTCCTCCGTCCGTAGGTTCACCCAGGGGGGCATCTCATGCCAGTATAGACCAGCTATCAAGTGTTTGATGTGTACTTGTAAACACTGGAAAGAGAAATACACTCCATCATCATATATCTCCTCCTAACAGTACAATCAAGTCAGGATTAAATTCCCCCCCACAACACCATCACTGGCTACTTGGTAATGTCCCCTCTCAGTCAGGATTGGTCCTCTCTCTCTCTCTCTCTCTGCATGTCAGTGGTTTGACCCCTCTGAAGGCTTCTGTCTTCTATCAGACCAGGAGACTTTGCTCCTCCCATCTCATATGTTTCCTCCAATCAGAGTCATAAACAGGTGGATTTGCTCCACCAACTCGGAATTTTCCTCCAATCATAAATCAGACCAGGTGTATCTCCTCCGTCCCCATTTAAGATTTTTTTCCCCCACCAATCAGACCAGGTGTATCTGCTCCTCCCATTCTGAAGAGCTGGTGCTAGGCAGAAGGTCAGAGGTCACAGAGTCACACATGGGCGTGTCAACGTGAACGACGTTACCCCCAGCGATCCTCTCCCCGGCCCGGTCCCCTGTCCCGGTAGTCACCATGTAGGACGGGGCCATGACCTCTGACCCCACCGTCAGGTCTAGATGGGTGGGTCTCCCCCTCTCAGCCTCCTTCTCCTCCAGGCCCTGAGAAGGGAAGGGGAAACAGTCCACATCTTCCCCCAGCTCGCCCTCACCTTTCTGGGGCTTGGCACGGGGCTGGTGGAGGTCAGCTTGGACCTCCTCCTCCACCTCGGAGGCTGTGTTGGCCGTGGTCTGTGCTGCCATGTTGAAGTCTAGGTCTGTGTCTGAGGAGGAGGTGGTGGTGGTGGTGGTGGAGGGGATGAGGGTGATGCTCTGAGGGTTCATGTCATGGAACCAGGCCATGATGTTACCCAGCAGGTTGGTGTTTGGGTGTGAGGGGTCCTGGAGCCCTGTTGACGCGGTGGTAGTGGAGTCCGCAGTACCACTGGAGGACGAGAACAGAGCCTGGCCTGAAGAAGGCTCCCTGAGCGGGTTGAGATTGTGGTAGCTGTAGTGCTGCTGGGATGAGTGGTGGTGGTGTAACGCATAGACCCCTGGAACCCCTTCATAAAGCCGCTGGCTGCTGACGGCCCCCCGGGGCCCCACCTCCACCCTCTGGGACTCCGCGTCCAGTCTGGACGGGAGGGAGGTGCCGATGGCCCCCAGGGACGCCTCGTTGGACAACAACTCTGGAGTGTCCCCGGCCGTCGCCAACCCAGACTCTTGGAGTGACAGCTGGATAGCCAATAGGATGTTGGGATCGTCCTCGTCCAATGAGCCCTGTTAACACATAAACAGAACGATGGGGGGGAAGTAGGTCATGTGGAAAGGGACGAAGGCCTTGTAGAATACAACAGATTTAGTCTGTTTAAGACTATTGGTGATGTTTTTATGTCTAGTGAGGTGATGTGTTTATGTCTAGTGAGGTGTTGTGTTTATGTCTAGTGAGGTGATGTGTTTATGTCTAGTAAGGTGATGTGTTTATGTCTAGTAAGGTGATGTTTTATGTCTAGTGAGGTGATGTGTTTATGTCTAGTGAGGTGATGTTTTTATGTCTAGTGAGGTGATGTTTTTATGTCTAGTGAGGTGATGTGTTTATGTCTAGTAAATGTGATGTTTTTATGTCTAGTAAGGTGATGTGTTTATGTCTAGTGAGGTGATGTTTTTATGTCTAGTAAATGTGATGTTTTTATGTCTAGTAAATGTGATGTGTTTATGTCTAGTGAGGTGTTGTGTTTATGTCTAGTGAGGTGATGTTTTTATGTCTAGTGAGGTGATGTGTTTATGTCTAGTGAGGTGATGTTTTTATGTCTAGTAAATGTGATGTTTTTATGTCTAGTGAGGTGATGTGTTTATGTCTAGTGAGGTGATGTTTTTATGTCTAGTGAGGTGATGTTTTTATGTCTAGTGAGGTGATGTGTTTATGTCTAGTGAGGTGATGTTTTTATGTCTAGTAAATGTGATGTTTTTATGTCTAGTGAGGTGTTGTGTTTATGTCTAGTGAGGTGATGTTTTTATGTCTAGTAAATGTGATGTGTTTATGTCTAGTGAGGTGATGTGTTTATGTCTAGTGAGGTGATGTGTTTATGTCTAGTAAGGTGATGTGTTTATGTCTAGTAAATGTGATGTTTTTATGTCTAGTGAGGTGATGTGTTTATGTCTAGTGAGGTGATGTGTTTATGTCTAGTAAGGTGATGTGTTTATGTCTAGTGAGGTGATGTTTTTATGTCTAGTGAGGTGATGTTTTTATGTCTAGTAAGGTGATGTGTTTATGTCTAGTAAATGTGATGTTTTTATGTCTAGTAAGGTGATGTGTTTATGTCTAGTAAATGTGATGTTTTTATGTCTAGTAAATGTGATGTGTTTATGTCTAGTGAGGTGATGTTTTTATGTCTAGTGAGGTGATGTGTTTATGTCTAGTGAGGTGATGTTTTTATGTCTAGTAAATGTGATGTGTTTATGTCTAGTGAGGTGATGTTTTTATGTCTAGTGAGGTGATGTGTTTATGTCTAGTGAGGTGATGTGTTTATGTCTAGTGAGGTGATGTGTTTATGTCTAGTGAGGTGATGTTTTTATGTCTAGTGAGGTGATGTGTTTATGTCTAGTGAGGTGATGTGTTTATGTCTAGTGAGGTGATGTTTTTATGTCTAGTGAGGTGATGTTTTTATGTCTAGTGAGGTGATGTGTTTATGTCTAGTAAGGTGATGTTTTATGTCTAGTGAGGTGATGTTTTTATGTCTAGTGAGGTGATGTTTTTATGTCTAGTGAGGTGATGTGTTTATGTCTAGTGAGGTGATGTGTTTATGTCTAGTGAGGTGATGTGTTTATGTCTAGTGAGGTGATGTGTTTATGTCTAGTGAGGTGATGTTATTATGTCTAGTAAGGTGATGTGTTTATGTCTAGTGAGGTGATGTTTTTATGTCTAGTAAGGTGATGTTATGACGCAAAATACATTTCTGTGAAGACAAACGATAAAGAAAAATGTAATCAAAAGTGAGAAATAAAACCCATTTTTATATCGGCATGTTTAAACTTCACATTGGCATGTAGACAGTGTTTATGTCTAGTAGACAATGTGTTCATTGGCATGTAGACAGATGTGTTTATGTCTAGTGAGGTGATGTTTTTATGGCATGTGACAGATGATGTGTTTATGGCATGTAGACAGATACCTTCACATTGGCATGTAGACAGATACCTTCACATTGGCATGTAGACAGATACCTTCACATTGGCATGTAGACAGATACCTTCACATTGGCATGTAGACAGATACCTTCACATTGGCATGTAGACAGATACCTTTATTCATGTGAGACATGTTTTTATGGCATGTGACAGAGGTGATGTTATGGCATGTAAATACATTTCACATTGGCAAACGTAAAGATAAACATGTAATCATGTAGACAGATACCTTCACATTGGCATGTTTAAAGATACCTTCACATTGGCACAACATGTCATTATTTTGCCTGTCGAATGAAACTATATATATGAGGTAAAGACGAATACACAGACGACATGAAAAACACACTGAACTCACCATGGGGGACCAGGTCTTCGCCCACCTCCCATTTCCTGTGTGTCTGTTTTATGAATAAAAGAAGAAGAAACCAGTCAGTCAGTCAGTCAGTCAACGTTACAGAACAATCACACTGACAAACTCACGGCTCAAACTATTCAAGGTTTTCCCAGCGAAAGGAAAAGATAAGATCCTTTTGTTACTTTTTTATCTCCAGGAAAGAAGTCATTCATGTCAGTGAAAACACCGACTAATGGAGAAACACGGCAGCTTTTTAGGAAACACATTCAGTACCTGGATATCCTATAGAAATACCAGGTAGACAGATACCTGGATATCCTATAGTAATACCAGGTAGACAGATACCTGGATATCCTATAGAAATACCAGGTAGACAGATACCTGGATATCCTATAGAAATACCAGGTAGACAGATACCTGGATATCCTATAGACCAGGTAGACAGATACCTGGATATCCTATAGAAATACCAGGTACCTGGATATCCTATAGTAATACCAGGTAGACAGATACCTGGATAATACCAGGTAGACAGATACCTGGATATCCTATAGAAATACCAGGTAGACAGATACCTGGATATCCTATAGTAATACCAGGTAGACAGATACCTGGATATCCTATAGTAATACCAGGTAGACAGATACCTGGATATCCTATAGAAATACCAGGTAGACAGATACCTGGATATCCTATAGAAATACCAGGTAGACAGATACCTGGATATCCTATAGTAATACCAGGTAGACAGATACCTGGATATCCTATAGTAATACCAGGTAGACAGATACCTGGATATCCTATAGTAATACCAGGTAGACAGATACCTGGATATCCTATAGTAATACCAGGTAGACAGATACCTGGATATCCTATAGTAATACCAGGTAGACAGATACCTGGATATCCTATAGAAATACCAGGTAGACAGATACCTGGATATCCTATAGTAATACCAGGTAGACAGATACCTGGATATCCTATAGTAATACCAGGTAGACAGATACCTGGATATCCTATAGTAATACCAGGTAGACAGATACCTGGATATCCTATAGTAATACCAGGTAGACAGATACCTGGATATCCTATAGTAATACCAGGTAGACAGATACCTGGATATCCTATAGTAATACCAGGTAGACAGATACCTGGATATCCTATAGTAATACCAGGTAGACAGATACCTGGATATCCTATAGTAATACCAGGTAGACAGATACCTGGATATCCTATAGTAATACCAGGTAGACAGATACCTGGATATCCTATAGTAATACCAGGTAGACAGATACCTGGATATCCTATAGTAATACCAGGTAGACAGATACCTGGATATCCTATAGTAATACCAGGTAGACAGATACCTGGATATCCTATAGTAATACCAGGTAGACAGATACCTGGATATCCTATAGTAATACCAGGTAGACAGATACCTGGATATCCTATAGTAATACCAGGTAGACAGATACCTGGATATCCTATAGTAATACCAGGTAATACCAGGTAGACAGATACCTGGATATCCTATAGTAATACCAGGTAGACAGATACCTGGATATCCTATAGTAATACCAGGTAGACAGATACCTGGATATCCTATAGTAATACCAGGTAGACAGATACCTGGATATCCTATAGTAATACCAGGTAGACAGATACCTGGATATCCTATAGTAATACCAGGTAGACAGATACCTGGATATCCTATAGTAATACCAGGTAGACAGATACCTGGATATCCTATAGTAATACCAGGTAGACAGATACCTGGATATCCTATAGTAATACCAGGTAGACAGATACCTGGATATCCTATAGTAATACCAGGTAGACAGATACCTGGATATCCTATAGTAATACCAGGTAGACAGATACCTGGATATCCTATAGTAATACCAGGTAGACAGATACCTGGATATCCTATAGTAATACCAGGTAGACAGATACCTGGATATCCTATAGTAATACCAGGTAGACAGATACCTGGATATCCTATAGTAATACCAGGTAGACAGATACCTGGATATCCTATAGTAATACCAGGTAGACAGATACCTGGATATCCTATAGTAATACCAGGTAGACAGATACCTGGATATCCTATAGTAATACCAGGTAGACAGATACCTGGATATCCTATAGTAATACCAGGTAGACAGATACCTGGATATCCTATAGTAATACCAGGTAGACAGATACCTGGATATCCTATAGTAATACCAGGTAGACAGATGGACCTGGATATCCTATAGTAATACCAGGTAGACAGATACCTGGATATCCTATAGTAATACCAGGTAGACAGATACCTGGATATCCTATATCCTAAGTAATACCAGGTAGACAGATACCTGGATATCCTATAGTAATACCAGGTAGACAGATACCTGGATATCCTATAGTAATACCAGGTAGACAGATATATCCTATAGTAATACCAGGTAGACAGATACCTGGATATCCTATAGTAATACCAGGTAGACAGATACCTGGATATCCTATAGTAATACCAGGTAGACAGATACCTGGATATCCTATAGTAATACCAGGTAGACAGATACCTGGATATCCTATAGTAATACCAGGTAGACAGATACCTGGATATCCTATAGTAATACCAGGTAGACAGATACCTGGATATCCTATAGTAATACCAGGTAGACAGATACCTGGATATCCTATAGTAATACCAGGTAGACAGATACCTGGATATCCTATAGTAATACCAGGTAGACAGATACCTGGATATCCTATAGTAATACCAGGTAGACAGATACCTGGATATGGATATCCTATAGTAATACCAGGTAGACAGATACCTGGATATCCTATAGTAATACCAGGTAGACAGATACCAGGTAGACAGATACCTGGATATCCTATAGTAATACCAGGTAGACAGATACCTGGATATCCTATAGTAATACCAGGTAGACAGATACCTGGATATCCTATAGTAATACCAGGTAGACAGATACCTGGATATCCTATAGTAATACCAGGTAGACAGATACCTGGATATCCTATAGTAATACCAGGTAGACAGATACCTGGATATCCTATAGAAATACCAGGTAGACAGATACCTGGATATCCTATAGTAATACCAGGTAGACAGATACCTGGATATCCTATAGTAATACCAGGTAGACAGATACCTGGATATCCTATAGAAATACCAGGTAGACAGATACCTGGATATCCTATAGTAATACCAGGTAGACAGATACCTGGATATCCTATAGTAATACCAGGTAGACAGATACCTGGATATCCTATAGTAATACCAGGTAGACAGATACCTGGATATCCTATAGAAATACCAGGTAGACAGATACCTGGATATCCTATAGTAATACCAGGTAGACAGATACCTGGATATCCTATAGTAATACCAGGTAGACAGATACCTGGATATCCTATAGTAATACCAGGTAGACAGATACCTGGATATCCTATAGAAATACCAGGTAGACAGATACCTGGATATCCTATAGTAATACCAGGTAGACAGATACCTGGATATCCTATAGTAATACCAGGTAGACAGATACCTGGATATCCTATAGGTCCTGGATATCCTATAGAAATACCAGGTAGACAGATACCTGGATATCCTATAGTAATACCAGGTAGACAGATACCTGGATATCCTATAGAAATACCAGGTAGACAGATACCTGACCTATAGAAATACCAGAGACAGATACCTGGATATCCTATAGAAATACCAGGTAGACAGATACCTGGATATCCTATAGAATACCAGGTAGACAGATACCTGGATATCCTATAGTAATACCAGGTAGACAGATACCTGGATATCCTATAGTAATACCAGGTAGACAGATACCTGGATATCCTATAGTAATACCAGGTAGACAGATACCTGGATATCCTATAGTAATACCAGGTAGACAGATACCTGGATATCCTATAGTAATACCAGGTAGACAGATACCTGGATATCCTATAGTAATACCAGGTAGACAGATACCTGGATATCCTATAGAAATACCAGGTAGACAGATACCTGGATATCCTATAGAAATACCAGGTAGACAGATACCTGGATATCCTATAGTAATACCAGGTAGACAGATACCTGGAAACACATTCAGTCATAGCTGGATATCCTATAGAAATACCAGGTAGACAGATACCTGGATATCCTATAGAAATACCAGGTAGACAGATACCTGGATATCCTATAGTAATACCAGGTAGACAGATACCTGGATATCCTATAGTAATACCAGGTAGACAGATACCTGGATATCCTATAGAAATACCAGGTAGACAGATACCTGGATATCCTATAGAAATACCAGGTAGACAGATACCTGGAAACACATTCAGTCATAGCTGGATATCCTATAGTAATACCAGGTAGACAGATACCTGGATATCCTATAGTAATACCAGGTAGACAGATACCTGGATATCCTATAGTAATACCAGGTAGACAGATACCTGGATATCCTATAGTAATACCAGGTAGACAGATACCTGGATATCCTATAGAAATACCAGGTAGACAGATACCTGGATATCCTATAGTAATACCAGGTAGACAGATACCTGGATATCCTATAGAAATACCAGGTAGAAACTGCGATGGCTAGTCTAAAGCACTGAGACGGTGGCTAGCCTAAAACACTGCTATAGTATCTATCCAGGTATCTTTTAGTTATTGATTCATTATTACCTATAGTGCTGTCGCTAGGCTCGTCAAGATGGGGAATGTCCCCTCTCTGTCTCCTCTGCTGACGATCCCGGTGTCTCCTCCGGTACTGAAACTCTGCATACTCCTGTAGGGTCAGCCACATGACACACCATGACGTCACAGGTCACAGGTCGTACGTCATACCGTACACACACACACACACACACACACACATTGAATAAACAGAAAACAATACCTTAAAAAAAGCTGTGAATGTATAATTATTGTGCAATTTAGTTAGCTAGATATTCAGAACTACAACAGTTAGCTAAGATATTAGAACTACAACAGTTAGCTCGATATTCAGAACTACAACAGTTAGCTAGATATTAGGAACTACAACAGCTAGCTAGATATTCAGAACTACAACAGTTAGCTAGATATTCAGAACTACAACAGTTAGAACTCAACAGCTATAGATATTCAGAACTACAACAGTTAGCTAGATATTAGGAACTACAACAGCTAGCTAGATATTCAGAACTACAACAGCTAGCTAGATATTCAGAACTGCAACAGCTAGCTAGATATTCAGAACTACAACAGCAACAGAACTACAACAGCTAGCTAGATATTCAGAACTACAACAGCTAGCTAGATATTCAGAACTACAACAACAGCTTAGCTACAACAGATATTCAGAACTACAACAGCTAGCTAGATATTCAGAACTACAACAGCTAGCTAGATATTCAGAACTACAACAGCTAGCTAGATATTCAGAACTACAACAGCTAGCTAGATATTCAGAACTACAACAGCTAGCTATTCAGAACTATAGCTAGATATTCAGAACTACAACAGCTAGCTAGATATTCAGAACTACAACAGCTAGCTAGATATTCAGAACTACAACAGCTAGCTAGATATTCAGAACTACAACAGCAGAACTAACAGCTAGATATTCAGAACTAGCAATATTCAGAACTAGCTAGATATTCAGAACTACAACAACAGCTTAGCTAGATATTCAGAACTACAACAGTTAGCTAGATATTCAGAACTACAACAGTTAGCTCGATATTCAGAACTACAACAGCTAGCTAGATATTCAGAACTACTACAGCTAGCTAGATATTCAGAACTACAACAGCTAGATATTCAGAACTACAACAGCTAGCTAGATATTCAGAACTACAACAGCTAGCAGAACTAGAGCTATTTCAGAACTACAACAGCTAGCTAGATATTCACAACAGAGAACTACAACAGCTAGCAGATATTCAGAACTAGCAAACTACAACAGCTAGCTAGATATTCAGAACTACAACAGCTAGCTAGATAGCTAGATATTATTCAGAACAGAACTACAACAGCTAGCTAGATATTCAGAACTACAACAGCTAGCTAGATATTCAGAACTACAACAGTTAGCTAGATATTCAGAACTACAACAGTTAGCTAGATATTCAGAACTACAACAGCTAGCTAAACTAAGAACTAACAACAGCAGCTAGATATTCAGAACTACAACAACAGTTAGCTAGATATTCAGAACTACAACAGTTAGCTAGATAGCTTATTCAGAACTACAACAGCTAGCTAGATATTCAGAACTACAACAGCTAGCTAGATATTCAGAACTACAACAGAACTATCAGCTAGATATTCAGAACTACAACAGCTAGCTAGATATTCAGAACTACAACAGCTAGCTAGATATTCAGAACTGCAACAGTTAGCAAGATATTCAGAACTACAACAGCTAGCTAGATATTCAGAACTACAACAACAGTTAGCTAGATATTCAGAACTACAACAGTTAGCAAGATATTAGGAACTACAACAGTTAGCTCGATATTCAGAACTACAACAGCTTAGCTAGATATTCAGAACTACAACAGCTAGCTAGATATTCAGAACTACAACAGCTAGCTAGATATTCAGAACTACAACAGCTAGCTAGATATTCAGAACTACAACAGCTAGCTAGATATTCAGAACTACAACAGTTAGCTAGATATTCAGAACTACAACAGCTAGCTAGATATTCAGAACTACAACAGCAGTTAGCTAGATATTCAGAACTACAACAGTTAGCTAGATATTCAGAACTACAACAGCTAGCTAGATATTCAGAACTACAACAGCTAGCTAGATATTCAGAACTACAACAGCTAGCTAGATATTCAGAACTACAACAGCTAGCTAGATATTTACTTACCTCAGGAGATGCAAAGCCCAAATACTCCCAGTCCCACGTTCCACCTCCAAAACTAGAAATACAAAAAGTACAATGTAAATAGCAGCTATTCTGTTATGTTATTAAAACACTTCAATTAGTGGAGAGAGAGAGAACAGAACAGAACAACTGCACGAGAAAACAACCCGAGTAAAAACACAATGGTGGGTGACCTTCATCTGCAATTGATTGATTTGGGGATTGAAAGGGTTTGTGAGGGGTCCCCCACCTGCGTCTAGGGGCCTCTGGGGAGTCGCTGGGGGCCACCCCCCGGGCGACGGAGGCCAGGAACTCCTGTCTCTTCTGCTGCACCAAACAGGCCGCTCGGATGATCTTATGACGGGGAGTTCGGAGGTAAGGACGGTTGACTTTCTGAGCTAGGTCCTCTGTCACCATCTCCAAGTCAGTCTACACACAGACAGGAAGAGGCCAAACAAAAAGTCTATAAACTGTAGAGGACAAAGTATCTCTTAGCTGTATAGTTTTAAACCATGAGGAAGCAGGGCCAACCCTCTTCAATCTGCCTACACACAGACAGGAAGAAGCCAAACAAAAAGTATACAAACTGTAGAGGACAAAGTATCTCTTAGCTGTATAGTTTTAAACCATGAGGAAGCAGGACCCTCTTCAATCTGCCGCCATAGGTGGATGCCTAACCGTGCCTAATGAACAGGCCAGCCGTGTGAGGAAGTCATTAACGAAGAGAGTAAAAAGGGTTCCTCACAACAAGATCTGTTATTTTAAAACCTCAGTGTTTGAGAGGAAGTCGGTTTAAAACCTCAGTGTTTGAGAGGAAGTCGGTTTAAAACCTCAGTGTTTGAGAGGAAGTCAGTTGTTTAACTACAAAACCTCAGTGTTTGAGAGGAAGTCGGTTTAAAACCTCAGTGTTTGAGAGGAAGTCGGGTTTAAAACCTCAGTGTTTGAGAGGAAGTCGTTTTAAAACCTCAGTGTTTGAGAGGAAGTCGGGTTTAAAACCTCAGTGTTTGAAAGGAAGTCGGTATAAAACCTCAGTGTTTAAGAGGAAGTCGGTTTAAAACCTCAGTGTTTGAGAGGAAGTCGTTTTAAAACCTCAGTGTTTGAGAGGAAGTCGGTATAAAACCTCAGTGTTTGAGAGGAAGTCGTTTTAGAACCTCAGTGTTTGAGAGGAAGTCGTTTTAGAACCTCAGTGTTTGAGAGGAAGTACATTTAAAACCTCAGTGTTTGAGAGGAAGTCGGTTTAAAACCTCAGTGTTTGAGAGGAAGTCGGTTTAAAACCTCAGTGTTTGAGAGGAAGTCGGTTTAAAACCTCAGTGTTTAAGAGGAAGTCGGTTTAAAACCTCAGTGTTTGAGAGGAAGTCGTTTTAAAACCTCAGTGTTTGAGAGGAAGTCGTTTTAAAACCTCAGTGTTTGAGAGGAAGTCGGTTTAAAACCTCAGTGTTTGAGAGGAAGTCGGTTTAAAACCTCAGTGTTTGAGAGGAAGTCGGTTTAAAACCTCAGTGTTTGAGAGGAAGTCGGTTTAAAACCTCAGTGTTTGAGAGGAAGTCGGTTTAAAACCTCAGTGTTTGAGAGGAAGTCGGTTTAAAACCTCAGTGTTTGAGAGGAAGTCGTTTTAAAACCTCAGTGTTTGAGAGGAAGTCGGTTTAAAACCTCAGTGTTTGAGAGGAAGTCGGTTTAAAACCTCAGTGTTTGAGAGGAAGTCGGTTTAAAACCTCAGTGTTTGAGAGGAAGTCGTTTTAAAACCTCAGTGTTTGAGAGGAAGTCGGTTTAAAACCTCAGTGTTTGAGAGGAAGTCGGTTTAAAACCTCAGTGTTTGAGAGGAAGTCGTTTTAAAACCTCAGTGTTTGAGAGGAAGTCGGTTTAAAACCTCAGTGTTTGAGAGGAAGTCCCTCAGTGTTTGAGAGGAAGTCGGTTTAAAACCTCAGTGTTTGAGAGGAAGTCGGTTTAAAACCTCAGTGTTTGAGAGGAAGTCGGTTTAAAACCTCAGTGTTTGAGAGGAAGTCGTTTTAAAACCTCAGTGTTTGAGAGGAAGTCGTTTTAAAACCTCAGTGTTTGAGAGGAAGTCGTTTTAAAACCTCAGTGTTTGAGAGGAAGTCGGTTTAAAACCTCAGTGTTTGAGAGGAAGTCGTTTTAAAACCTCAGTGTTTGAGAGGAAGTCGTTTTAAAACCTCAGTGTTTGAGAGGAAGTACATTTAAAACCTCAGTGTTTGAGAGGAAGTCGGTTTAAAACCTCAGTGTTTGAGAGGAAGTCGGTTTAAAACCTCAGTGTTTGAGAGGAAGTCGGTTTAAAACCTCAGTGTTTGAGAGGAAGTCGTTTTAAAACCTCAGTGTTTGAGAGGAAGTCGTTTTAAAACCTCAGTGTTTGAGAGGAAGTCGGTTTAAAACCTCAGTGTTTGAGAGGAAGTCGGTTTAAAACCTCAGTGTTTGAGAGGAAGTCGGTTTAAAACCTCAGTGTTTGAGAGGAAGTACATTTAAAACCTCAGTGTTTGAGAGGAAGTAGTTTTTTTTGACAAGACATTTCAGATGTTTTATATAATCCTCTCTCTTAAGATCCGTCCGTACCTGCATGAGTTCAAAAATCTCTTTCTTGGTGGATTTGATCTCCAGGAAGAAGCCGTAGGGGTAAGAGCACTTGAGGATGCGACGCGTCTTCAGCAACTCCAGTACAGCATCTTCAATGAACGTAGTGTCAGGTGGGCCTCCGTCTCCTGAGAGAGAAGAAGAGATCACAGATCAGGATTACTCCTGAGAGAGAAGAAGAGATCACGGATCAGGATTACTCCTGAGAGAGAAGAAGAGATCACGGATCAGGATTACTCCTGAGAGAGAAGAAGAGATCACGGATCAGGATTACTCCTGAGAGAGAAGAAGAGATCACGGATCAGGATTACTCCTGAGAGAGAAGAAGAGATCACGGATCAGGATTACTCCTGAGAGAGAAGAAGAGATCACGGATCAGGATTACTCCTGAGAGAGAAGAAGAGATCACAGATCAGGATTACTCCTGAGAGAGAAGAAGAGATCACAGATCAGGATTACTCCTGAGAGAGAAGAAGAGATCACAGATCAGGATTACTCCTGAGAGAGAAGAAGAGATCACAGATCAGGATTACTCCTGAGAGAGAAGAAGAGATCACGGATCAGGATTACTCCTGAGAGAGAAGAAGAGATCACGGATCAGGATTACTCCTGAGAGAGAAGAAGAGATCACGGATCAGGATTACTCCTGAGAGAGAAGAAGAGATCACGGATCAGGATTACTCCTGAGAGAGAAGAAGAGATCACGGATCAGGATTACTCCTGAGAGAGAAGAAGAGATCACGGATCAGGATTACTCCTGAGAGAGAAGAAGAGATCACGGATCAGGATTACTCCTGAGAGAGAAGAAGAGATCACGGATCAGGATTACTCCTGAGAGAGAAGAAGAGATCACGGATCAGGATTACTCCTGAGAGAGAAGAAGAGATCACGGATCAGGATTACTCCCGAGAGAGAAGAAGAGATCACGGATCAGGATTACTCCCAGAGAGAAGAAGAGATCACGGATCAGGATTACTCCTGAGAGAGAAGAAGAGATCACGGATCAGGATTACTCCTGAGAGAGAAGAAGAGATCACGGATCAGGATTACTCCCGAAAGAGAAGAAGAGATCACGGATCAGGATTACTCCTGAGAGAGAAGAAGAGATCACGGATCAGGATTACAGAGAGAAGAAGAGATCACGGATCAGGATTACTCCTGAGAGAGAAGAAGAGATCACGGATCAGGATTACTCCCGAGAGAGAAGAAGAGATCACGGATCAGGATTACTCCTGAGAGAGAAGAAGAGATCACGGATCAGGATTACTCCGAGAGAGAAGAAGAGATCAAGGATCAGGATTACTCCCGAGAGAGAAGAAATCACGGATCAGATTACTCCCGAAGAGAAGAAGAGAACGGATCAGGTTTGAGAGAGAAGAAGAGATCACGGATCAGGATTACTCCCGAGAGAGAAGAAGAGATCACGGATTGAGAACTCCCGAGAGAGAAGAAGAGATCACGGATCAGGATTAAAACCTGAGAGAGAAGAAGAGATCATGGATCAGGATTACTCCTGAGAGAGAAGAAGAGATCACAGATCAGGATTACTCCTGAGAGAGAAGAAGAGATCACAGATCAGGATTACTCCTGAGAGAGAAGAAGAGATCACGGATCAGGATTACTCCTGAGAGAGAAGAAGAGATCACGGATCAGGATTACTCCTGAGAGAGAAGAAAGATCACGGATCAGGATTACTACTGAGAGAGAAGAAGAGATCACGGATCAGGATTACTCCTGAGAGAGAAGAAGAGATCACAGATCAGGATTACTCCTGAGAGAAAGAAGAGATCACAGATCAGGATTACTCCTTTAGAGAGAAGAAGAGATCACAGATCAGGATTACTCCTGAGAGAGAAGAAGAGATCACGGATCAGGATTACTCCTGAGAGAGAAGAGATCACGGATCAGGATTACTCCTGAGAGAGAAGAAGAGATCACGGATCAGGATTACTCCTGAGAGAAGAAGAGATCACGGATCAGGATTACTCCTGAGTACAAGCAGAGATCACGGATGTCAGGTTACTCCTGAGAGAGAAGAAGAGATCATGGATCAGGATTACTCCTGAGAGAGAAGAAGAGATCACAGATCAGGATTACTCCTGAGAGAGAAGAAGAGATCACAGATCAGGATTACTCCTGAGAGAGAAGAAGAGATCACGGATCAGGATTACTCCTGAGAGAGAAGAAGAGATCACGGATCAGGATTACTCCTGAGAGAGAAGAAGAGATCACAGATCAGGATTACTACTGAGAGAGAAGAAGAGATCACGGATCAGGATTACTCCTGAGAGAGAAGAAGAGATCACAGATCAGGATTACTCCTGAGAGAGAAGAAGAGATCACAGATCAGGATTACTCCTTTAGAGAGAAGAAGAGATCACAGATCAGGATTACTCCTGAGAGAGAAGAAGAGATCACGGATCAGGATTACTCCTGAGAGAGAAGAGATCACGGATCAGGATTACTCCTGAGAGAGAAGAAGAGATCACGGATCAGGATTACTCCTGAGAGAGAAGAAGAGATCACGGATCAGGATTACTCCTGAGAGAGAAGAAGAGATCACGGATCAGGATTACTCCTGAGAGAGAAGAAGAGATCACAGATCAGGATTACTCCTGAGAGAGAAGAAGAGATCACGGATCAGGATTACTCCTGAGAGAGAAGAAGAGATCACAGATCAGGATTACTCCTGAGAGAGAAGAAGAGATCACGGATCAGGATTACTCCTGAGAGAGAAGAAGAGATCACAGATCAGGATTACTCCTGAGAGAGAAGAAGAGATCACAGATCAGGATTACTCCTGAGAGAGAAGAAGAGATCACGGATCAGGATTACTCCTGAGAGAGAAGAAGAGATCACGGATCAGGATTACTCCTGAGAGAGAAGAAGAGATCACAGATCAGGATTACTCCTGAGAGAGAAGAAGAGATCACAGATCAGGATTACTCCTGAGAGAGAAGAAGAGATCACAGATCAGGATTACTCCTGAGAGAGAAGAAGAGATCACAGATCAGGATTACTCCTGAGAGAGAAGAAGAGATCACAGATCAGGATTACTCCTGAGAGAGAAGAAGAGATCACAGATCAGGATTACTCCTGAGAGAGAAGAAGAGATCACAGATCAGGATTACTCCTGAGAGAGAAGAAGAGATCACAGATCAGGATTACTCCTGAGAGAGAAGAAGAGATCACAGATCAGGATTACTCCTGAGAGAGAAGAAGAGATCACAGATCAGGATTACTCACGCTCTCATACACACCGACTCATCATATCACATTCAGAAGAGAAAAAGAAAACTGATAGATTTTCAAGTACTTTAAGAGTGTCATTAATACATCTCCACTGATTTCAGTCTGTGTGTTGGTCTATTTATTTGAAAATGGTTGTCTTCAAAACAAAATGGAACAAAACTATGAAAAAAAAGCATTGACACACACGACACGAATATCCACATACGTCCACTCAAGGCTCTGCTCAGCTGTTCCATCTTGTCTTTGGCTGTCTTCAACAGGCGCTGCTCCAGCTAGATGGAAGGACAGACAAGGTAAGGTCCCACTACAGGACTTACTAAAGCTACATGACAGTTAAACAAACCCATCTCTGCCCTACTGACCTGGACAGGATGTCAGGCTACACATCTCTGCCCTACTTACCTGGACAGGTTGTCAGGCTACACCAGGACTTACTAAAGCTACATGACATTTAAACAAACCCAGCTCTGCCCTACTTACATGGACAGGGTTGTCAGGCTACACCAGGACTTACTAAAGCTACATGACATTTAAACAAACCCAGCTCTGCCCTACTTACCTGGACAGGGGTTGTCAGGCTATACCAGGACTTCCTAATACAAACTGCCAGATGTTACCTAAATGTACCACAGCCCCTTTTACATGGTAGCTGTGTTCATGGTTCTGGAAGCGGGTCCAGTAATTACCTGGTAACTGTGTTCATGGTTCTGGAAGCAGGTCCAGTATTTACCTGGTAACTGTGTTCATGGTTCTGGAAGCAGGTCAAGTATTTACCTGGTAACTGTGTTCATGGTTCTGGAAGCAGGTCAAGTATTTACCTGGTAACTGTGTTCATGGTTCTGGAAGCAGGTCCAGTATTTACCTGGTAACTGTGTTCATAGTTCTGGAAGCAGGTCCAGTATTTACCTGGTAGCTGTGTTCATGGTTCTGGAAGCAGGTCCAGCTCTTACCTGGTAGCTGTGTTCATGTTTCTGGAAGCAGGTCCAGTTCTTACCTGGTAGCTGTGTTCATGGTTCTGGAAGCAGGTCCAGTATTTACCTGGTAGCTGTGTTCATGGTTCTGGAAGCGGGTCCAGTATTTACCTGGTAACTGTGTTCATGGTTCTGGAAGCGGGTCCAGTATTTACCTGGTAGCTGTGTTCATGGTTCTGGAAGCGGGTCCAGTATTTACCTGGTAACTGTGTTCATGGTTCTGGAAGCGGGTCCAGTATTTACCTGGTAGCTGTGTTCATGGTTCTGGAAGCAGGTCCAGTATTTACCTGGTAACTGTGTTCATGGTTCTGGAAGCGGGTCCAGTATTTACCTGGTAACTGTGTTCATGGTTCTGGAAGCGGTCCAGTATTTACCTGGTAGCTGTGTTCATGGTTCTGGAAGCAGGTCCAGTATTTACCTGGTAACTGTGTTCATGGTTCTGGAAGCGGGTCCAGTATTTACCTGGTAACTGTGTTCATGGTTCTGGAAGCGTGTGTAGTAGTGCATGAAACGGTCCAGTTCCTGGAATCCCTTGTGCTTCTTCTCAGCCTGCAATGACAAGAAGACAAGAGAAAAAAAATATATATATATATTTTTTAAACACTATACATTTATATAGCTTATAATGGACCTATATATTTATATAACGGACCTATATATTTATATGAATTATAATGGACCTATATATTTATATGAATTATAACGGACCTATATATTTATATAACGGACCTATATATTTATATGAATTATAACGGACCTATATATTTATATAACGGACCTATATATTTATATGAATTATAACAGACCTATATATTTATATGAATTATAACGGACCTATATATATATATAACGGACCTATATATTTATATGAATTATAACGGACCTATATATTTATATAACGGACCTATATATTTATATGAATTATAACGTTCCTATATATATATATAAACGGACCTATATATTTATATGAATTATAACTCAGACCTATATATTTATATAACGGACCTATATATTTATACAACGGACCTATATATTTATATGAATTATAACGGTACCTATATATTTATATAACAGATCTATATATTTATATTTTTTATTTTTTTATGTTTTTATTTCACCTTTATTTAACCAGGTAGGCTAGTTGAGAACAAGTTCTCTTTGCAACTCAACCTGATAGTTCCCTGTTAAGTGTGAACAGACAACTGACAGAGTTACACATGGAGTAAACAATAGCAAGTCAATAACAAATAAAAAACTAAAAATGGGCAGTTCCCTATATACAATGTGTGTCTAAAAGGCATGAGGAGGTAGGCGAACGGTAATACCCTTTTGCAGATTAACACTGGACTAAATGATCAGATGGTCATGTACAGGTAGAGATATTGGTGTGAAAAAGAGCAGAAAAGTAAATAAATAAAAACAGTATAAAAACAGTATGGAATGAGGTAGGTGAAAATGGGTGGGCTATTTATTTATAGACTATTACAGCTGCACCTCTCGGTTTCTACTCGGATAGCTGATGTTTGAAGTGTGAGGGAGATAAAAGTCTCCAACTTCAGCGATTTTTGCAATCGTTCCAGTCACAGGCAGCAGAGTACTGGAACGAGGCCTAATGAGGTGTTGGCTTTAGGGATGATCAGTGAGATACACCTGCTGGAGCGCGTGCTACGGATGGGTGTTGCCATCGTGACCAGTGAACTGAGATAAGGCGGATTTACCTAGCATGGACTTGTAGATGACCTAGAGCCAGTGGGTCTGGCGACGAATATGTAGTGAGGGCCAGCCGACTAGAGCATTTAAGTCGCAGTGGTGGGTGGTATTATGTGAATTAGTGACAAAACGGATGGCACTGTTTTAGACTGCATAGTTTGCTGAGTAGAGTGTTGGAAGCCATTTTGTAGATGACATCGGAATTCGACACGGAAAGTCAGTTTTACTAAAGCTCTGCGTTGAAAGGCTTTGTTAGCAATAGATAGCAGACTCTTGATTTGATTTTCCATTGAATGTAATGTGAGTCTGGAAGGAGAGTTTGCAGTCTAAAGCCAGACACCTAGGTACTTATAGATGTATATATTCAACGGTCGGAACCATACAGGGTGGTGATGCTAGTATATGCGGGTGCAGGCATATTTATATGAAAAGCATGCATTTGGTTTTATATGAATTATAGAGCAGTTGGAGGCCACGGAAGGATGCTTTGGCATTGAAGCCTTTATTTATATAGCACAGTGTCCAATATACGGGCCTAGTATTAGAATGGTATAACTTGTAGATATTTATAGGAATTATAAGAGCTACATCATTTACATACAGAGAAAACGGCCCGAGATATGAACCTGTGGCACCCCCATATAGACTGATCCAGAGGACCGGACATATTTCAGATATGAATTATAACTCTGTCTGCAAAGTATATTTATATAACCAGGCAAGGCAGTCATATATTTATATAAAACACCTGTTGAGTTTGCCGATAAGAATATTTGATTGACAGACCTATATATTTATGCGAGGACCGATGAAAACGGCTAACATGACTTAATATACTGTCTTTTATCGATGGCGGACCTATGATATCGTTTATACCTTGATTTGATATGAATTATAACCGACCTAAATATTTATACAGCGGAGAAGGTACGGTGGGATTCGAGATGGTCAGTAACCTGTTTTTGACTTGGCTTTCGAAGACCTTAGATATTTAGGGCAACGGATATAGGTCTATAACAGTTTAACGGTCCATAATCTCCCCCTTTGAAGAGGGGGATGACTATATATTTATATAACGGACCTATATATTTATATGAATTATAACGGACCTATATATTTATATAACGGACCTATATATTTATATGAATTATATACGGACCTATATATTTATATGAATTATAACGGACCTATATATTTATATAATTATAACGGACCTATATATTTATATGAATTATAATTTATATAACGGACCTATATATTTATATAACGGACCTATATATTTATATGAATTATAACAGACCTATATATTTATATAACGGACCTATATATTTATATAACAGACCTATTATATACGAATTATAATGACCTATATATTTATATAACAGACCTATATATTTATAAAACAGACCTATATATTTATAAAACAGACCTATATATTTATAAAACAGACCTATATATTTATATAACGGACCTATATATTTATATAACTGACCTATATACTTATATGAATTATAACAGACCTATATATTTATATGAATTATAACAGACCTATATATTTATATAACGGACCTATATATTTATGAATTATAACGGACCTATATATTTATATAACTGACCTATATATTTATATGAATTATAACAGACCTATATATTTATATTAATTATAACGGACCTATATATTTATATAACGGACCTATATATTTATATGAATTATAACGGACCTATATATTTATATGAATTATAACGGACCTATATATTTATATAACGGACCTATATATTTATATAACGGACCTATATATTTATATGAATTATAACGGACCTATATATTTATATGAATTATAACGGACCTATATATTTATGTGAATTATAACGGACCTATATATTTATGTGAATTATAACGGACCTATATATTTATATGAATTATAACGGACCTATATATTTATATGAATTATAACGGACCTATATATTTATATGAATTATAACGGACCTATATATTTATATAATTATAACGGACCTATATATTTATATGAATTATAACGACCTATATATTTATATAACGGACCTATATATTTATATGAATTATAACGGACCTATATATTTATATAACGGACCTATATATTTATATGAATTATAACGGACCTATATATTTATATAACGGACCTATATATTTATATAACGGACCTATATATTTATATGAATTATAACGGACCTATATATTTATATATAACGGACCTATATATTTGTATGAATTATACCGGACCTATATATTTATATAACGGACCTATATATTTATGTGAATTATAACGGACCAATATATTTATATAACAGACCTATATATTTATATGAATTATAACAGACCTATATATTTATATAACGGACCTATATATTTATATAACGGACCTATATATTTATATAACGGACCTATATATTTATATGAATTATAACGGACCTATATATTTATATAACGGACCTATATATTTATATAACGTACCTATATATTTGTATGAATTATAACGGACCTATATATTTATATAACGGACCTATATATTTATATGAATTATAATGGACCTATATATTTATATGAATTATAATGGACCTATATATTTATATGAATTATAATGGACCTATATATTTATATAACGGACCTATATATTTATATGAATTATAACGGACCTATATATTTATATGAATTATAACGGACCTATATATTTATATGAATTATAACGGACCTATATATTTATATGAATTATAATGGACCTATATATTTATATAACGGACCTATATATTTATATGAATTATAACGGACCTATATATTTATATAACGGACCTATATATTTATATTATATAACGACCTATATATTTATATAACGGACCTATATATTTATATGAATTATAACGGACCTATATATTTATATAACGGACCTATATATTTATATAACGGACCTATATATTTGTATGAATTATAACGGACCTATATATTTATATAACGGACCTATATATTTATATAACGGACCTATATATTTATATGAATTATAACGGACCTATATATTTATATAACGGACCTATATATTTATATAACGGACCTATATATTTATATGAATTATAACGGACCTATATATTTATATAACGGACCTATATATTTATATAACGGACCTATATATTTATATGAATTATAACGGACCTATATATTTATATAACGGACCTATATATTTATATAACGGACCTATATATTTATATGAATTATAACAGACCTATATATTTATATAACGGACCTATATATTTATATAAAGGACCTATATATTTATGTGAATTATAACGGACCTATATATTTATATGAATTATAACTGACCTATATATTTATATGAATTATAACGGACCTATATATTTATATGAATTATAACGGACCTATATATTTATATAACGGACCTATATATTTATATAACGGACCTATATATTTATATGAATTATAACGGACCTATATATTTATATAATGGACCTATATATTTATATAACGGACCTATATATTTATATGAATTATAACAGACCTATATATTTATATAACGGACCTATATATTTATATAAAGGACCTATATATTTATGTGAATTATAACGGACCTATATATTTATATGAATTATAACTGACCTATATATTTATATGAATTATAACGGACCTATATATTTATATAACGGACCTATATATTTATATAATGGACCTATATATTTATATGAATTATAACAGACCTATATATTTATATGAATTATAATGGACCTATATATTTATATGAATTATAACGGACCTATATATTTATATGAATTATAACGGACCTATATATTTATATAACGGACCTATATATTTATATAACAGACCTATATATTTATATAAAGGACCTATATATTTATATGAATTATAACAGACCTAAATATCAATATGAATTATAACGGACCTATATATTTATATGAATTATAACAGACCTAAATGTTCAAATAACTGCCCTATTTCGGGCCCGTAAATTGATTTAGAAAACAAAATCGGTCCAAAAAGTATGGGCCCAACTTTGACTGTCTAAATCCCGATGTGGCCCTCCAGACTAAATGTTACCCCACCCTGCTCTAGTCTTCCTGATGTGGCCCCACCCTGCTCTAGTCTTCCTGATGTGGCCCCACCCTGCTCTAGTCTTCCTGATGTGGCCCCACCTCGCTCTAGTCTTCCTGATGTGGCCCCACCTCGCTCTAGTCTTCCTGATGTGGCCCCACCTCGCTCTAGTCTTCCTGATGTGGCCCCACCCTGCTCTAGTCTTCCTGATGTGGCCCCACCCTGCTCTAGTCTTCCTGATGTGGCTCTAGTCTTCCTGATGTGGCCCCACCCTGCTCTAGTCTTCCTGATGTGGCCCAACCTCGCTCTAGTCTTCCTGATGTGGCCCCACCTCGCTCTAGTCTTCCTGATGTGGCCCCACCCTGCTCTGGTCTTCCTGATGTGGCCCCACCCAGAGGTGCTCTAGTCTTCCTGATGTGGCTCTAGTCTTCCTGATGTGGCCCCACCAGAACAGAGGTGCTCTAGTCTTCCTGATGTCTTCCTGAGTTTCTCTATAACACAGAACAGAGTGAACTGTGAGTGAGTGAGTGAGTGAGTGAGTGAGTGAGTGAGTGAGTGAACACAGTGAGTGGTGGAGTGAGTGAGTGAGTGGTGGTGAGTGAGTGGAGTGAGTGAGTGAGTGAGTGAGTGAGTGTGTGTGTGTGTGTGTGTGTGTGTACTCCACACCTCCACAGTCATGTCTTTGTTCTGCTCCTCCACCTGGTTGATGACCTCATAGCAGGGTACAGCGGTAGTAACCTCCAGTAGAAGAGCTGTGTTTCTTCCATTCCTCCAGACAGATCCAGCAGAAGTCATACTTACACTGCAGAGAGGCAGAGAGGGAAGAGGAGGTAGTCAGTCAGTAGCAGGACATACCAAGGCCCTAACCTCTGACATGACAAGGCCCTAACCTCTGGCATGACTAAAGGTCAGTGAGCAGGACATACCAGAAGGCCCTAACCTCTGGTATGACTAAAGGTAGTCAGTCAGTAGCAGGACATACTAAGGCCCTAACCTCTGGTATGACTAAAGGTCAGTAGCAGGACATACCAAGGCCCTAACCTCTGGTATGACTAAAGGTCAGTAGCAGGACATACCAAGGCCCTAACCTCTGGCATGACTAAAGGTAGTCAGTCAGTAGCAGGACATACTAAGGCCTAACCTCTGGCATGACTAAAGGTCAGTAGCAGGACATACCAAGGCCCTAACCTCTGGTATGACTAAAGGTAGTCAGACAGTAGCAGGACATACCAAGGCCCGAACCTCTGACATGACTAAAGGTAGTCAGTCAGTAGCAGGACATACCAAGGCCCTAACCTCTCTGGCATGACTAAAGGTAGTCAGTCAGTAGCAGGACATACCAAGGCCCTAACCTCTGGCATGACTAAAGGTAGTCAGGCAGTAGCAGGACATACCAAGGCCCTAACCTCTGGTATGACTAAAGGTAGTCAGTCAGTAGCAGGACATACCAAGGCCCTAACCTCTGGCATGACTAAAGGTAGTCAGTCAGTAGCAGGACATACCAAGGCCCGAACCTCTGACATGACTAAAGGTAGTCAGTCAGTAGCAGGACATACCAAGGCCCTAACCTCTGGTATGACTAAAGGTCAGTAGTAGGACATACCAAGGCCCTAACCTCTGGCATGACTAAAGGTCAGTAGTAGGACATACCAAGGCCCTAACATCTGGTATGACTAAAGGTCAGTAGCAGGACATACCAAGGCCCTAACCTCTGGCATGACTAAAGGTCAGTAGCAGGACATACCAAGGCCCTAACCTCTGGCATGACTAAAGGTCAGTAGCAGGACATACCAAGGCCCTAACCTCTGGTATGACTAAAGGTAGAAACACTGCTTTGCTGGCTGTGTGGTGACGATGTAAAAAGGAAACTAAAACACAAAGCCAACTGCTGAAATCACTGTTGTCCTGAGGAGACAGGACTTGGATGGCACTCAAGATAATCTATAGTATATAGTGACTGACAGAGAGAGAGAAGAGAGAGAGAAAGAGAAGAGAGAGAGAGAGAGAGAGAGAGAGTAGAGGATAGCGTAACAGAGAGAGAGACAGAGAGGAAGAGAGAGAGAGAACGACAACATCATGAAGTACAACAGACCTGTCACTACAACATCACGTAGGACAACAGACCTGTCACTACAGCACTACAACATCATGTAGGACAACAGACCTGTTACTACAGCACTACAACATCACATAGGACAACAGACCTGTCACTACAGCACTACAACATCACATAGGACAACAGACCTGTCACTACAGCACTACAACATCATGTAGGACAACAGACCTGTTACTACAGCACTACAACATCACTTAGGACAACAGACCTGTCACTACAGCACTACAACATCATGTAGGACAACAGACCTGTCACTACAGCACTACAACATCACGTAGGACAACAGACCTGTCACTACAGCACTACAACATCACGTAGGACAACAGACCTGTCACTACAACATCACGTAGGACAACAGGCCTGTCACTACAGCACTACAACATCACATAGGACAACAGACCTGTCACTACAGCACTACAACATCATGTAGGACAACAGGCCTGTCACTACAGCACTACAACATCACGTAGGACAACAGACCTGTCACTACAGCACTACAACATCATGTAGGACAACAGGCCTGTCACTACAGCACTACAACATCATGTAGGACAACAGGCCTGTCACTACAGCACTACAACATCACGTAGGACAACAGGCCTGTCACTACAGCGCTACAACATCACGTAGGACAACAGACCTGTCACTACAGCACTACAACATCACGTAGGACAACAGACCTGTCACTACAGCACTACAACATCACGTAGGACAACAGACCTGTCACTACAACATCACGTAGGACAACATACCTGTCACTACAACAGACCTGTCACTACAACAGGCCTGTCACTACAGCACTACAACATCACGTAGGACAACAGACCTGTCACTACAGCACTACAACATCACGTAGGACAACAGACCTGTCACTACAGCACTACAACATCACGTAGGACAACAGACCTGTCACTGCAGCACTACAACATCACGTAGGACAACAGACCTGTCACTACAGCACTACAACATCACGTAGGACAACAGACCTGTCACTACAGCACTACAACATCACGTAGGACAACAGACCTGTCACTACAGCACTAAAACATCATGTAGGATAACAGACCTGTCACTACAACATCACGTAGGACAACAGACCTGTCACTACAGCACTACAGCATCATGTAGGACAACAGACCTGTCACTACAGCACTACAGCATCATGTAGGACAACAGACCTGTCACTACAGCACTACAGCATCATGTAGGACAACAGACCTGTCACTACAACATCACGTAGGACAACAGGCCTGTCACTACAGCACTACAACATCATGTAGGACAACAGACCTGTCACTACAGCACTACAACATCACGTAGGACAACAGACCTGTCACTACAGCACTACAACATCACGTAGGACAACAGACCTGTCACTACAGCACTACAACATCACGTAGGACAACAGACCTGTCACTACAGCACTACAACATCACGTAGGACAACAGACCTGTCACTACAGCACTACAACATCACGTAGGACAACAGACCTGTCACTACAGCACTACAACATCACGTAGGACAACAGACCTGTCACTACAGCACTACAACATCACGTAGGACAACAGACCTGTCACTACAGCACTACAACATCACGTAGGACAACAGGCCTGTCACTACAACATCACGTAGGACAACAGACCTGTCACTACAGCACTACAACATCACGTAGGAAAACAGACCTGTCACTACAGCACTACAACATCACGTAGGACAACAGACCTGTCACTACAGCACTACAACATCACGTAGGACAACAGGCCTGTCACTACAACATCACGTAGGACAACAGGCCTGTCACTACAGCACTACAACATCACGTAGGACAACAGACCTGTCACTACAGCGCTACAACATCACGTAGGACAACAGACCTGTCACTACAGCACTACAACATCACGTAGGACAACAGACCTGTCACTACAGCGCTACAACATCACGTAGGACAACAGACCTGTCACTACAGCACTACAACATCACGTAGGACAACAGGCCTGTCACTACAACATCACGTAGGACAACAGGCCTGTCACTACAACAGGCCTGTTACTACAGCACTACAACATCACGTAGGACAACAGACCTGTCACTACAGCACTACAACATCACGTAGGACAACAGACCTGTCACTACAGCGCTACAACATCACGTAGGACAACAGACCTGTCACTACAGCACTACAACATCACGTAGGACAACAGACCTGTCACTACAACATCACGTAGGACAACAGACCTGTCACTACAACAGACCTGTCACTACAACATCACGTAGGACAACAGACCTGTCACTACAGCGCTACAACATCACGTAGGACAACAGACCTGTCACTACAGACCTGTCACTACAACATCACGTAGGACAACAGACCTGTCACTACAACATCACGTAGGACAACAGACCTGTCACTACAACAGACCTGTCACTACAACATCACGTAGGACAACAGACCTGTCACTACAACATCACGTAGGACAACAGACCTGTCACTACAACAGACCTGTCACTACAACATCATGTAGGACAACAGACCTGTCACTACAACAGACAACAGACCTGTCACTACAGCACTACAACATCACGTAGGACAACAGACCTGTCACTACAGCACTACAACATCACGTAGGACAACAGACCTGTCACTACAGCACTACAACATCACGTAGGACAACAGACCTGTCACTAAGCACTACAACATCACGTAGGACAACAGACCTGTTACTACAGCACTACAACATCACGTAGGACAACAGACCTGTCACTACAGCACTACAACATCATGTAGGACAACAGGCCTGTCACTACAGCACTACAACATCACGTAGGACAACAGGCCTGTCACTACAACATCATGTAGGACAACAG
>NW_026290867.1:102500-105000 GCF_023373465.1 Oncorhynchus keta | reverse complement strand
GGTGGGTGGTGGGTGGTGGGTGGTGGGTGGAGGCTGCTGGTGGCCCAACGCCCAATTAAAACACTTTATGTTGGTGTTTCCTTTATTTCGGCAGTTACCTGAATATATATATTTAAAAACGCTATGAACAGGCCCCCCAATTAACATCAACGTGGCTGTAGTGGTGTAATCTAACGAGCAATATTAGTTACTATCAAAGATTATGATAACTAACCCTTTTATCTGTGGCGTTATTAGCTACTATGCTAGCTAGCAGGCTAGATAAACATGTTGCTCGGATATCTGATAGGACAGGGCTCTCTCCCAACCCTGGTCCTGGAGTGATACCCTCCTGTAGGTTTTCAATCCAACCCCAGTCGTAACTTTCCTGATTCAGCATTATCCTGGACTATCAGACAACCATCTTATTACATTTGCAACAAAATATTTCGCTTAGACCCCAACCAAGGACTATCAAAAGCCACAATATAAATTCTCAGACAACCCAAAGATTGTCTTGAGAATTCCTAGATGCCCTTCCAGACTCCCTCCACCCACCCAAGGACGTCGGAGTACAAAAATCAGATAACCACCTAACCGAGGATCTAAAGTTAACCTCGCAAAGAAACTAACTGCCTGGTATGCAGAAAATACCCGAGTCCTGAAGCAAGCTTCTAGAAAATTGGAACGGAAAATGGCGCTCCACCAAACAGGAAGTATTCCGACTAGCTTGGAAAGACAGTACCGTGCAGTATGGAAAAGACCTCACTGCTGCTCCACCAAACAGGAAGTGTTCCGACTAGCTTGGAAAGACCGTACCGTGCAGTATGGAGGAGACCTCACTGCTGCTCCACCAAACAGGAAGTCTTCCGACTAGCTTGGAAAGACAGTACCGTGCAGTATGGAAAAGACCTCACTGCTGCTCCACCAAACAGGAAGTCTTCCGACTAGCTTGGAAAGACTGTACGGTGCAGTATGGAGGAGACCTCACTGCTGCTCCACCAAACAGGAAGTGTTCCGACTAGCTTGAAAAGACAGGGTGCAGTATGGGGAGACCTCACTGCTGCTCCACCAAACAGGAAGTGTTCCGACTAGCTTGGAAAGACAGTACCGTGCAGTATGGAAAAGACCTCACTGCTGCTCCACCAAACAGGAAGTGTTCCTAGCTTGGACTAGCTTGGAAAGACAGTAAACAGGAAGTGTTCCGTGCAGTATGGAGGAAAAGACCTCACTGCTGCTCCACCAAACAGGAAGTGTTCCGACTAGCTTGGAAAGACCGTACGGGTGCAGTATGGAAAAGACCTCACTGCTGCTCCACCAAACAGGAAGTGTTCCGACTAGCTTGGAAAGACAGTACCGTGTGCAGTATGGAAAAGACCTCACTGCTGCTCCACCAAACAGGAAGTGTTCCGACTAGCTTGAAAAGACCGTACGGTGCAGTATGGAGGAGACCTCACTGCTGCTCCACCAAACAGGAAGTGTTCCGACTAGCTTGAAAAGACAGTACCGTGCAGTATGGAAAAGACCTCACTGCTGCTCCACCAAACAGGAAGTGTTCCGACTAGCTTGGAAAGACAGTACCGTGCAGTATGGAAAAGACCTCACTGCTGCTCCACCAAACAGGAAGTGTTCCGACTAGCTTGGAAAGACAGTACCGTGCAGTATGGAGGAGACCTCACTGCTGCTCCACCAAACAGGAAGTGTTCCGACTAGCTTGGAAAGACAGTACCGTGCAGTATGGAGGAGACCTCACTGCTGCTCCACCAAACAGGAAGTGTTCCGACTAGCTTGGAAAGACAGTACCGTGCAGTATGGAAAAGACCTCACTGCTGCTCCACCAAACAGGAAGTGTTCCGACTAGCTTGGAAAGACAGTACGGTGCAGTATGGAAAAGACCTCACTGCTGCCTGATCAGCCTACTTTTCCAACCTGAATAAGGAGAATAAAAACACTCCTACATGTATTTTTGATACCGGCAGGTAGCTGGTAGCTGATATCAAGGTGATAAAGGTTTTTGGATCTGCTCCTACCGATGTCTCTGATTTGGGCTAGTAGCTGATATCAAGGTGATAAAGGTTTTTGGATCTGCTCCTAACTCTGATTTGGGCCTACAATGCATAGTAGCAATGGTTTTACTTAATGCATGGATCTGCACCTACCGATGTCTCTGATTTGGGCGTAGCTGTATCAAGGTGATAAAGGTTTTGGATCTGATTTGGGCTAGTAGCTGATATCAAGGTTTTACTGCTAACCTACAATGCATTACATGGATCTGCACCTACTGCTACCTACCGATGTCTCTGATTTGGGCTAGTAGCTGATATCAAGGTTTTACTGCTAACCTACAATGCATTACATGGATCTGCACCTACCGATGTCTCTGATTTGGGCTAGTAGCTGATATCAAGGTGATAAAGGTTTTTGGATCTGGATCTCCTACCGATGTCTCTGATTTGGGCTAGTAGCTGATATCAAGGTTTTACTGCTAACCTACAATGCATTACATGGATCTGCTCCTACC
>NW_026290867.1:45000-92500 GCF_023373465.1 Oncorhynchus keta | reverse complement strand
GTCCTATAGGTTCACTCCAACCCTGTTCCTGGAGAGCTACAGTCCTATAGGTTCACTCCAGCCCTATTCCTGGAGAACTACAGTCCTATAGGTTCACTCCAACCCTGTTCCTGGAGAACTACCCTCCTATAGGTTCACTCCAACCCTGTTCCTGGAGAACTACCCTCCTATAGGTTCACTCCAACCCTGTTCCTGGAGAACTACAGTCCTATAGGTTCACTCCAACCCTGTTCCTGGAGAGCTACAGTCCTATAGGTTCACTCCAACCCTGTTCCTGGAGAACTACAGTCCTATAGGTTCACTCCAACCCTGTTCCTGGAGAGCTACAGTCCTATAGGTTCACTCCAACCCTGTTCCTGGAGAGCTACAGTCCTATAGGTTCACTCCAACCCTGTTCCTGGAGAACTACAGTCCTATAGGTTCACTCCAACCCTGTTCCTGGAGAACTACAGTCCTATAGGTTCACTCCAACCCTGTTCCTGGAGAACTACAGTCCTATAGGTTCACTCCAACCCTGTTCCTGGAGAACTACAGTCCTATAGGTTCACTCCAACCCTGTTCCTGGAGAACTACAGTCCTATAGGTTCACTCCAACCCTGTTCCTGGAGAGCTACAGTCCTATAGGTTCACTCCAAGCCTGTTCCTGGAGAACTACCGTCCTATAGGTTCACTCCAAGCCTGTTCCTGGAGAACTACCCTCCTATAGGTTCACTCCAAGCCTGTTCCTGGAGAACTACCCTCCTATAGGTTTACTCCAAGCCTGTTCCTGGAGAACTACAGTCCTATAGGTTCACTCCAACCCTGTTCCTGGAGAACTACAGTCCTATAGGTTCACTCCAACCCTGTTCCTGGAGAACTACAGTCCTATAGGTTCACTCCAACCCTGTTCCTGGAGAACTACCCTCCTATAGGTTTACTCCAAGCCTGTTCCTGGAGAACTACAGTCCTATAGGTTCACTCCAGCCCTATTCCTGGAGAACTACCCTCCTATAGGTTCACTCCAGCCCTATTCCTGGAGAACTACCATCCTATAGGTTCACTCCAGCCCTGTTCCTGGAGAACTACCGTCCTATAGGTTCACTCCAGCCCTGTTCCTGGAGAACTACCCTCCTATAGGTTCACTCCAACCCTGTTCCTGGAGAACTACCCTCCTATAGGTTCACTCCAACCCTGTTCCTGGAGAACTACAGTCCTATAGGTTCACTCCAACCCTGTTCCTGGAGAACTACCCTTCTATAGGTTCACTCCAATCCTGTTCCTGGAGAGCTACCATCCTATAGGTTCACTCCAAGTCTGTTCCTGGAGAACTACAGTCCTATAGGTTCACTCCAAGCCTGTACCTGGAGAACTACCCTCCTATAGGTTCACTCCAAGTCTGTTCCTGGAGAACTACCCTCCTATAGGTTCACTCCAACCCTGTTCCTGGAGAACTACCGTCCTATAGGTTCACTCCAACCCTGTTCCTGGAGAGCTACAGTCCTATAGGTTCACTCCAAGCCTGTTCCTGGAGAACTACCGTCCTATAGGTTCACTCCAAGCCTGTTCCTGGAGAACTACCCTCCTATAGGTTCACTCCAAGCCTGTTCCTGGAGAACTACCCTCCTATAGGTTTACTCCAAGCCTGTTCCTGTAGAGCTACCATCCTATAGGTTCACTCCAAGCCTGTTCCTGGAGAACTACCCTCCTATAGGTTCACTCCAAGCCTGTTCCTGGAGAACTACCCTCCTATAGGTTTACTCCAAGCCTGTTCCTGTAGAGCTACCATCCTATAGGTTCACTCCAAGCCTGTTCCTGGAGAACTACCATCCTATAGGTTCACTCCAACCCTAATGTAGCACACCTGATTCCAATCAATTAGCAGTTCAGTTAGCAGTTTTTCAGGTTGAAGTGAAAACCTACAGGAGGGCAGCTCTCCTGGAACAGGGTTGGAGAGCCCTGGCTTGGGAAAGGGGATTTAGGAAACAAGTGTCTATGGGGTAGGGCTATGGGGTAGGGCTATGGGGTAGGCCTATGGGAAGTGTCTATGGGGTAGAGCTATGGGAAGTGTCTATGGGGTAGGGCTATGTGGCAGGGCTATGGGAAGTGCCTAAGGGAAGTGTCTATGGGGTAGAGCTATGGGAAGTGCCTATGGGGTAGGGTTATGTGGCAGGGCTGTGGTAGGGCTATGGGAAGTGCCTATGGGGTAGGGCTATGGGAAGTGCCTATGGGGTAGGGTTATGTGGCAGGGCTGTGGTAGGGAGGGCTATGGGAAGTGCCTATGGGGTAGGGCTATGGGAAGTGCCTATGGGGTAGGGCTATGGGAAGTGTCTATGGGGTAGGGCTATGGGAAGTGCCTATGGGGTAGGGCTATGGGAAGTGCCTATGGGGTAGGGCTATGGGAAGTGCCTATGGGGTAGGGCTATGGGAAGTGCCTATGGGTTAGGGCTATGTGGTAGGGCTATGGGAAGTGCCTATGGGGTAGGGCTATGGGAAGTGCCTATGGGGTAGGGCTATGGGAAGTGCCTATGGGGTAGGGCTATGGGAAGTGCCTATGGGGTAGGGCTATGTGGTAGGGCTATGGGAAGTGCCTATGGGGTAGGGCTATGGGAAGTGCCTATGGGGTAGGGCTATGGGAAGTGCCTATGGGGTAGGGCTATGGGAAGTGCCTATGGGGTAGGGCTATGGGAAGTGCCTATGGGTTAGGGCTATGTGGTAGGGCTATGGGAAGTGCCTATGGGGTAGGGCTATGGGAAGTGCCTATGGGGTAGGGCTATGGGAAGTGCCTATGGGTTAGGGCTATGTGGTAGGGCTATGGGAAGTGCCTATGGGGTAGGGCTATGGGAAGTGCCTATGGGGTAGGGCTATGGGAAGTGCCTATGGGGTAGGGCTATGGGAAGTGCCTATGGGGTAGGGCTATGGGAAGTGCCTATGGGGTAGGGCTATGGGAAGTGCCTATGGGGTAGGGCTATGGGAAGTGCCTATGGGTTAGGGCTATGTGGTAGGGCTATGGGAAGTGTCTACGGGTTAGGGCTATGTGGCAGGGCTATGTGGTAGGGCTATGTGGTAGGGCTATGTGGTAGGGCTATGTGGTAGGGCTATGTGGTAGGGCTATGGGAAGTGCCTATGGGTTAGGGCTATGTGGCAGGGCTGTGGGAAGTGTCTACGGGTTAGGGCTATGTGGCAGGGCTATGTGGCAGGGCTATGTGGCAGGGCTATGTGGCAGGGCTATGTGGCAGGGCTATGTGGTAGGGCTATGTGGTAGGGCTATGGGAAGTGCCTATGGGTTAGGGTTATGTGGCAGGGCTGTGGGAAGTGTCTACGGGTTAGGGCTATGTGGCAGGGCTATGTGGTAGGGCTATGGGAAGTGTCTATGTGGTAGGGCTATGGGTTAGGGCTATGGGAAGTGTCTATGTGGTAGGGCTATGGGAAGTGCCTATGGGGTAGGGCTATGGGAAGTGCCTATGGGTTAGGGCTATGGGAAGTGCCTATGTGGTAGGGCTATGGGAAGTGTCTATGTGGTAGGGCTATGGGAAGTGTCTATGTGGTAGGGCTATGGGAAGTGCCTATGTGGTAGGGCTATGGGAAGTGTCTATGTGGTAGGGCTATGGGAAGTGCCTATGTGGTAGGGCTATGGGAAGTGTCTATGTGGTAGGGCTATGGGAAGTGCCTATGGGTTAGGGCTATGTGGTAGGGCTATGGGAAGTGCCTATGGGTTAGGGCTATGTGGTAGGGCTATGGGAAGTGCCTATGGGGTAGGGTTATGTGGCAGGGCTGTGGGAAGTGTCTACGGGTTAGGGCTATGTGGCAGGGCTATGTGGTAGGGCTATGGGAAGTGTCTATGTCGTAGGGCTATGTGGTAGGGCTATGGGAAGTGCCTATGGGTTAGGGCTATGTGGTAGGGCTATGGGAAGTGCCTATGGGTTAGGGTTATGTGGTAGGGCTATGGGAAGTGCCTATGGGGTAGGGTTATGTGGCAGGGCTGTGGGAAGTGTCTACGGGTTAGGGCTATGTGGCAGGGCTATGTGGTAGGGCTATGGGAAGTGTCTATGTGGTAGGGCTATGGGTTAGGGCTATGGGTTAGGGCTATGTGGCAGGGCTATGTGGTAGGGCTATGGGAAGTGTCTATGTGGTAGGGCTATGGGTTAGGGCTATGGGTTAGGGCTATGTGGCAGGGCTATGTGGCAGGGCTATGTGGCAGGGCTATGGGAAGTGTCTATGTGGTAGGGCTATGGGTTAGGGCTATGGGTTAGGGCTATGTGGCAGGGCTATGTGGCAGGGCTATGTGGCAGGGCTATGTGGTAGGGCTATGTGGTAGGACTATGTGGCAGGGCTATGTGGCAGGGCTATGTGGTAGGGCTATGTGGCAGGGCTATGTGGCAGGGCTATGTGGTAGGACTATGTGGCAGGGCTATGTGGCAGGGCTATGTGGCAGGGCTATGTGGCAGGGCTATGTGGCAGGGCTATGTGGCAGGGCTATGGGTTAAGGCTATGTGGCAGGGCTATGTGGCAGGGCTATGTGGCAGGGCTATGTGGTAGGGCTATGTGGTAGGGCTATGTGGTAGGGCTATGTGGTAGGGCTATGTGGTAGGACTATGTGGTAGGGCTATGTGGTAGGGCTATGTGGTAGGACTATGTGGTAGGGCTATGTGGTAGGACTATGTGGTAGGACTATGTGGTAGGACTATGTGGTAGGGCTATGTGGTAGGACTATGTGGTAGGGCTATGTGGTAGGGCTATGTGGTAGGACTATGTGGTAGGACTATGTGGTAGGGCTATGTGGTAGGGCTATGTGGTAGGACTATGTGGTAGGGCTATGTGGTAGGACTATGTGGTAGGGCTATGGGTTAGGACTATGTGGTAGGACTATGTGGTAGGGCTATGTGGTAGGACTATGTGGTAGGACTATGTGGTAGGGCTATGGGGCAGGGCTGTGTGGTAGGGCTATGTGGTAGGACTATGTGGTAGGACTATGTGGTAGGACTATGTGGTAGGACTATGTGGTAGGGCTATGTGGTAGGGCTATGTGGTAGGACTATGTGGTAGGACTATGTGGTAGGGCTATGTGGTAGGACTATGTGGTAGGGCTATGGGTTAGGACTATGTGGCAGGACTATGTGGTAGGGCTATGTGGTAGGACTATGTGGTAGGACTATGTGGTAGGACTATGTGGTAGGACTATGTGGTAGGGCTATGTGGTAGGACTATGTGGTAGGACTATGTGGTAGGACTATGTGGTAGGGCTATGGGGTAGGACTATGTGGCAGGGCTGTGTGGCAGGGCTGTGGTAGGGCTATGTGGTAGGGCTATGTGGTAGGGCTATGTGGTAGGACTATGTGGTAGGGCTATGTGGTAGGGCTATGTGGTAGGACTATGTGGTAGGACTATGTGGTAGGGCTATGTGGTAGGGCTATGTGGTAGGACTATGTGGCAGGGCTATGTGGTAGGACTATGTGGTAGGACTATGTGGCAGGACTATGTGGTAGGACTATGTGGTAGGACTATGTGGTAGGACTATGTGGTAGGACTATGTGGTAGGACTATGTGGTAGGACTATGGGAAAAATGTAAATGTTTTAAAAAGGGTTTCGCACCTCAACACACTTCTTCAACCCCGAGGCGGCTGCGTAGTGCAGCGATGTGTTCTTCTTGTTGTCAGTGGAGTTGACGTTGGCGTTCTCATACTCTCCCTGGTCCAGCTTGGCTCCGGTCCATTTCAGGATGATCTGGAGACACTCTGACCTCTTCATCTCGTCCAGCTCGGGCCGGGCCAGCCGCGGCTGCAGAGGCCCCTCCCCCATTAGGATCTGGGGGCCCATACAGAGGAGATGGAGGGACGTCTCATTGTGAACGTTACGCTTGTTGGGGTTGCCGTCCTTACTGAAGAGAAAGGACCTGGTGGAGAGGGGAGGGGGGGACATGGTTTACTTGGTACTAATATGACCGTTTTGAAAATGTCACCATCACCCTTAAAGGGATTGTTCAGGATTTTGGCAATGAGGCTCTGTGTCTACTTCCCCAGATTCAGATGAACTTGTGGTTAACATTTTTATTATGTCTCTGCATCCAGTATGAAGGAAGTTAGAGGTAGTTTCACTGGAAAGTGCTAACTAGTGTTAGCGCAATGGCTGGAAGTCTATGGGAACGGCTAACATGCTAGCCGTTCCCATAGACTTCCAGCCATTGCGCTAACACTAGTTAGCATTGGAAAGTGAAACTGTTAGCGCAATGACTTGAAGTCTATGGGAACGGCTAACGTGCTAGCCGTTCCCATAGACTTCCAGATATTGCGTTAACACTAGTTAGCATTGGCTCGTGAAACTACCTCTAACTTCCTTCATACTGGATGGAGAGACATCAAAAAGATATTCACAAGTTTCTCACACTCTGGGGGAGTCCCGAACTATCCCTTTAAGTACAAGTACATAGTGAGTAACTCAGACTATTTTACTAAAGTGAAGTAATATTTGATGTGTATATACATATATATATATATATACATACACACACACACAGTGGGGCAAAAAAGCATTTAGTCAGCCACCAATTGTGCAAGTTCTCCCACTTAAAAAGATGGGAGGGGCCTGTAATTTTCATCATAGGTACACTATGACAGACAAAATGAGAGAAAAAAATTCCAGAAAATCACATTGTAGGATTCTTAATGAATTTATTTGCAAATTATTTATTTGCAAACACACACACACACACACACACACACACACACACACACACACACACACACACACACACACACACACACACACACACACACACACACACACACACACACACACACACACACACGGGACTCGTAAATAAGACTAGCCTATTAAAATCATTATCTGACTCCATAATGAAGAATAGTAATATGCAAAAGCCTACAGTTTTATTTCACCTTTATTTAACCAGGTAGGCCCGTATTTCACCTTTATTTAACCAGGTAGGCCCGTATTTCACCTTTATTTAACCAGGAAGGCCCGTCGAGAACAAGTTCTCATTTACAACTGCCACCTGGCCAAGATCAAGCAAAGCAGTGGGACACAAACAACAACAAGAGTTACACATGGAATAAACAAAACGTACAGTCAATAACACAATAGTTGAGTTACAGCAACAGACCGTGAAGAAATGTCTGAACCGAATTCTAAATACAAGTATATTTAATGACTTTGTCAAATGAATGGATTTACATACGAGGGGCATAAAGCTTCACTTACAAAGCGTTAACAAGCATTACAAGGCATTATTCTAAGCATGGTCAGAGAGAGCTGAGGAATGCCAGGGCCCAGAGGTCACGGGAGAGATGAAGAAACCATGGCTCGTGCCAGGGCCCAGAGGTCACGGGAGAGATGAAGAAACCATGGCTCGTGCCAGGGCCCAGAGGTCACGGGAGAGATGAAGAAACCATGGCTCGTGCCAGGGCCCAGAGGTCACGGGAGAGATGAAGAAACCATGGCTCGTGCCAGGGCCCAGAGGTCACGGGAGAGATGAAGAAACCATGGCTCGTGCCAGGGCCCAGAGGTCATGGGAGAGATGAAGAAACCATGGCTCGTGCCAGGGCCCAGAGGTCATGGGAGAGGTGAAGAAACCATGGCTCGTGCCAGGGCCCAGAGGTCATGGGAGAGATGAAGAAACCATGGCTCGTGCCAGGGCCCAGAGGTCACGGGAGAGATGAAGAAACCATGGCTCGTGCCAGGGCCCAGAGGTCATGGGAGAGATGAAGAAACCATGGCTCGTGCCAGGGCCCAGAGGTCACGGGAGAGGTGAAGAAACCATGGCTCGTGCCAGGGCCCAGAGGTCACGGGAGAGATGAAGAAACCATGGCTCGTGCCAGGGCCCAGAGGTCACGGGAGAGATGAAGAAACCATGGCTCGTGCCAGGGCCCAGAGGTCACGGGAGAGATGAAGAAACCATGGCTCGTGCCAGGGCCCAGAGGTCATGGGAGAGATGAAGAAACCATGGCTCGTGCCAGGGCCCAGAGGTCATGGGAGAGATGAAGAAACCATGGCTCGTGCCAGGGCCCAGAGGTCATGGGAGAGATGAAGAAACCATGGCTCGTGCCAGGGCCCAGAGGTCATGGGAGAGATGAAGAAACCATGGCTCGTGCCAGGGCCCAGAGGTCATGGGAGAGATGAAGAAACCATGGCTCGTGCCAGGGCCCAGAGGTCATGGGAGAGATGAAGAAACCATGGCTCGTGCCAGGGCCCAGAGGTCATGGGAGAGATGAAGAAACCATGGCTCGTGCCAGGGCCCAGAGGTCATGGGAGAGATGAAGAATGAGTGTTGGTTTCTCACCACAGCAAGTCAGGAACATAAGAGAAAGAACAATGAATCTAAGACACCTTCATAACATCTGAGTTGTTTGGATTCAAATTCTGACTTGTTGACCAATAGTATTACTGTAAAAGTTAACCTCAGATATCAGACCAATAGGATGTAACCTCAGCTCCTCAGAGGGGGTTGGAGAGATCAACACAGAGAATGTTGAATTCCTAAGAGAACGAAGAGAATGCTGAATTCCTAAGAGAACGAAGAGAATGCTGAATTCCTAAGAGAACGAAGAGAATGCTGAATTCCTAAGAGAACGAAGAGAATGTTGAATTCCTAAGAGAACACAGAGAATGCTGAATTCCTAAGAGAGAGAATGTTGAATTCCTAAGAGAATGCTGAATTCCTAAGAGAACGAAGAGAATGTTGAATTGAATGCTGAATTCCTAAGAGAACACAGAGAATGCTGAATTCCTAAGAGAACGAAGAGAATGCTGAATTCCTAAGAGAACGCAGAGAATGCTGAATTCCTAAGAGAACACAGAGAATGCTGAATTCCTAAGAGAACACAGAGAATGCTGAATTCCTAAGAGAACACAGAGAATGCTGAATTCCTAAGAGAACGAAGAGAATGCTGAATTCCTAAGAGAACGAAGAGAATGCTTGAATTCCTAAGAGAACACAGAGAATGCTGAATTCCTAAGAGAACACAGAGAATGCTGAATTCCTAATGCTTAATTCCTATTTGATCACAGATGATATTCTTGCATCCAGTTGATAAGAAGAGTCCCTTCAGGGACTGCCCTACATCATGACCACCTGACTGTCTGAAAGTGGGGAACACAGAGAATGCTTAATTCCTATTTGATCACAGATGATATTCTTGCATCCAGTTGATAAGAAGAGTCCCTTCAGGGACTGCCCTACATCATGACCACCTGACTGTCTGAAAGTGGGGGTGCAATTGTCTTTAAAAATGATAATATAATTAAACATTTTAAATGTATTTATTTTAAACCATATTTCTGAACAGAACACACTAATTCTCCTTAGGTTCAGCCACTAATTATATTGAATTCGAGTACTCAAATAATTTTTAAAATGTAACAAGGCGAGAAAGAAAATGCCTTTATCTAGGCCTATAAGCCAACAGAGCTCAACAATGCCTAATGTAGGACTATGGACCACTAGAGTCAACATGTAGGACTATGGACCACTAGAGTCAACATGTAGGACTATGGACCACTAGAGTCAACATGTAGGACTACGGACCACTAGAGTCAACATGTAGGACACTAGAGTCAGAACTATGGACCACTAGAGTCAACATGACTAGGACCACTAGAGTCAACATGGACCACTAGAGTCAACATGTAGGACTATGGACCACTAGAGTCAACAAGTATGACTACGGACCACTAGAGTCAACATGTAGGACTACGGACCACTAGAGTCAACCAGTAGAACTATGGACCACTAGAGTCAACATGTAGGACTACGGACCACTAGAGTCAACATGTAGGACTACGGACCACTAGAGTCAACATGTAGGACTATGGACCACTAGAGTCAACATGTAGGACTATGGACCACTAGAGTCAACATGTAGGACTATGGACCACTAGAGTCAACAAGTAGGACTACGGACCACTAGAGTCAACATGTAGGACTACGGACCACTAGAGTCAACATGTAGGACTATGGACCACTAGAGTCAACATGTAGGACTACGGACCACTAGAGTCAACATGTAGGACTACGGACCACTAGAGTCAACATGTAGGACTACGGACCACTAGAGTCAACATGTAGGACTACGGACCACTAGAGTCAACATGTAGGACTGTAGGACTACGGACCACTAGAGTCAACATGTATGGACCACTAGAGTCAACATGTGGAACTAGGACCACTAGAGTCAACATGGGACCACTAGAGTCAACATGTAGGCCTACGGACCACTAGAGTCAACCAGTAGAACTACGGACCACTAGAGTCAACATGTAGGACTACGGATCACTAGAGTCAACATGTAGGACTACGGACCACTAGAGTCAACCAGTAGAACTATGGACAACTAGAGTCAACATGTAGGACTACGGACCACTAGAGTCAACATGTGGACCACTAGAGTCAACATGTAGAACTATGGACCACTAGAGTCAACATGTAGGCCTACGGACCACTAGAGTCAACATGTAGGCCTACGGACCACTAGAGTCAACATGTGGACCACTAGAGTCAACATGTAGAACTATGGACCACTAGAGTCAACATGTGGACCACTAGAGTCAACATGTAGGACTACGGACCACGAGAGACAACATGTAGGACTACGGACCACTAGAGTCAACATGTAGGACTACGGACCACTAGAGTCAAAACATGTAGGACTACGGACCACTAGAGTCAACATGTAGGACTACGGACCACTAGAGTCAACATGTAGGACTACGGACCACTAGAGTCAACATGTAGGACTACGGACCACTAGAGTCAACATGTAGGACTACGGACCACTAGAGTCAACATGTAGGACTACGGACCACTAGAGTCAACATGTAGGACTACGGACCACTAGAGTCAACATGTAGGACTACGGACCACTAGAGTCAACATGTAGGACTACGGACCACTAGAGTCAACCAGTAGAACTATGGACCACTAGAGTCAACATGTGGACCACTAGAGTCAACATGTAGGACTACGGACCACTAGAGTCAACATGTAGGCCTACGGACCACTAGAGTCAACAAGTAGAACTATGGACCACTAGAGTCAACATGTAGGACTACGGACCACTAGAGTCAACATGTAGGACTACGGACCACTAGAGTCAACATGTAGGACTATGGACCACTGGAACATGTAGGCCTACGGACCACTAGAGTCAACAAGTAGAACTATGGACCACTAGAGTCAACATGTAGGACTACGGACCACTAGAGTCAACATGTAGGACTACGGACCACTAGAGTCAACATGTAGGACTATGGAACACTGGAGACGAGGCAAATTAAAGTTGGCTTCAAGAAAAAAAAAGACAATTTTTTTTCTGAGCACATTCCACCACATCATTTGCCTGTATTTTCAAATATATTTAAAAAAGTGACACGGGTAGAAATGGCTTATTTGGTCGAGATATTACTTACCAAAGCTGAGCCGTTTTATCGAGGTACAAATATCCTGTGCTTTTTAATTGTTTCATTGCCAGTAGGCGTATACAGGCGACATCGTAACCGCGAAGCGCATATTGGGGCTCAGCCAGGACTGTTACTTTAGTAACTGAATGAAAACATTTTAAATAATGTGATTTAACCGATTGATGTAAATAATGTTCTCAGTATCTACTTGATTTAACCAACATTTGGGTGGAAGGCTACTCTTGAGTCAATAGAGAATCTCAAATGCATAGTAAAACCCATTGGATGTAGACTAGATCCTAGTAGCAAATCCTTCAAAATACCTAGTAGTAACTTTATTCTCAATGGAATTTTTTAACAAAACCCATTAGGATGTAGTCACTTTCTCAAACCCATTGGAACAAAACCCATTGGATGTAAATGCCAGATTTCATTTAGAAAACCCATTGGATGACGGCCCTACCTCAACAGTGGGTTAACAGCCTTGTTCAGGGGGCATTGGAATGACACATTTATACCTTGTCAGCTACTTGATTCGAGCTAGCAACCTTTCGGAAACTGGCCCAACGCTCAACCACTAGGCTACCAGACCACAGTTTCTAACCACTGGCTACCCGCCCTCAACGCTCTAACCACTAGGCTACCCGCCCAACGCTCTCTAACCACTGCTGGCTACCCGCCCAACGCTCAACCACTCAGGCTACCCGCCCAATGCTCTAACCACTAGGTTAGAAACACACACACACACGCCCAACATGCTTGGACTAGGCTGACCATGCCAGAAGTCTAACCACTAGGCTACCAAACCCATAATGAGCGCTCTAACCACTAGGCTACCCTAAGTAGCGCCCAGATAAGTTCTAACCACTAGGTTACCCGCCCAACGCTGTGGCTAACCACTAGGCTACCATGCCGGTCCCTTAAGAACTAACCACTAGGCTACCCGTCTCGCAAACCACTTGGCTACCACCCAACGCTCTAACCACTTTGGCTACCCTGCCCAACGCTCAAACCACTAGGCTACCCGCCCCTGCCCAACGCTCTAACCACTAGGCTAACTGCCTAACGCTCTAACCACTAGGCTACCCGCCCAACGCTCTAACCACTAGGCTACCTGCCCAACGCTCTAACCACTAGGCTACCTGCCCAACGCTCTAACCACTAGGCTACCCGCCCAACGCTCTAACCACTAGGCTACCTGCCCAACGCTCTAACCACTAGGCTACCCGCCCAACGCTCTAACCACTAGGCTACCTGCCCAACGCTCTAGCCACTGGCTACCTGCCCAACGCTCTAACCACTAGGGCTACCATGCCGACCCATCTAACCACTAGGCTACCCGCCCAACGCTCTAACCACTAGGCTACCTCCCTAACGCTCTAACCACTAGGCTACCATGCCAGAGGTAACCACTAGGCTACCCGCCCAACGCTCTAGCCACTAGGCTACCTGCCCAACGCTCTAACCACTAGGGTACCTGCCCAACGCTCTAACCACTAGGTTACCATGCCGACCCCTCTAACCACTAGGCTACCTGCCCAACACTCTAACCACTAGGCTACCATGCCAACGCTCTAACCACTAGGCTACCAAACCCAACGCTCTAACCACTAGGCTACCATGCCAAAACGCTCTAACCACTAGGCTACCTGCCCCCCTCTGACCACTAGGCTACCCGCCCAACGCTCTAACCACTAGGTTACCTTCCCCCCCCAAACCCTCTAACCACTAGGCTACCCTTCCAACGCTCTAACCACTAGGCTACCATGCCCAACGCTCTAAACCACTGGACGCTACCATGCCCAACGCTCTAACCACTAGGCTAAAGCCCAACGCTCTAACCACTATGCTACCAAACCCAACGCTCTAACCACTAGGTTACCTGCCCCCCTCTAACCACTAGGCTACCATGCCCAACGCTCTAACCACTAAGCTACCATGCCGACCCCTCTAACCACTAGGCTACCATGCCAGAGGTCCCTCTAACCACTCTACCATGCCCAACGCTCTAACCACTAGGCTACCATGCCCAACGCTCTAACCACTAGGAAGCCAGAGGTACCATGCCCAACGCTCTAACCACTAGGTTACCATGCCGATTCTAACCACTAGGCTACCATGCCCAACGCTCTAACCACTAGGCTACCTCCCAACGCTCTAACCACTAGGTTACCATGCCCAACGCTCTAACCACTAGGTTACCATGCCCAACGCTCTAACCACTAGGTTACCATGCCCAACGCTCTAACCACTATTACCTGCCCAACGCTCTAACCACTAGGCTACCATGCCCATTCTCTAACCACTGGGTTACCATGCCGACCCCTCTAACCACTAGGCTCCATGCCCAACGCTCTAACCACTAGGCTACCTGCCCAACGCTCTAACCACTAGGCTACCCGCCCAACGCTCTAACCACAAGGCTCCCATTCTCCAAACCACTATACTGGCCCAACGCTCTAACCACTAGGGTCCCTGCCCAACGCTCTAACCACTAGGTTACCATGCCGACCCCTCTAACCACTAGGCTACCATGCCCAACGCTCTAACCACTAAGCTACCATGCCGACCCCTCTAACCACTAGGCTACCATGCCGACCCCTCTAACCACTAGGCTACCAAATCCAACGCTCTAACCACTAGGCTACCATGCCCAACGCTCTAACCACTAGGTTACCATGCCCAACGCTCTAACCACTAGGTTACCATGCCGACCCCTCTAACCACTAGGCTACCATGCCCAACGCTCTAACCACTAGGCTACCTGCCCAACGCTCTAACCACTAGGTTACCATGCCCAACGCTCTAACCACTTGGTTACCATGCCCAACGCTCTAACCACTAGGTTACCATGCCCAACGCTCTAACCACTAGGCTACCTGCCCAACGCTCTAACCACTAGGCTACCATGCCCAACGCTCTAACCACTGGGTTACCATGCCGACCCCTCTAACCACTAGGCTACCATGCCCAACGCTCTAACCACTAGGCTACCTGCCCAACGCTCTAACCACTAGGCTACCCGCCCAACGCTCTAACCACAAGGCTACCATGCCCAACGCTCTAACCACTAGGCTACTCGCCCAACGCTCTAACCACTAGGGTACCTGCCCAACGCTCTAACCACTAGGTTACCATGCCAACCCCTCTAACCACTAGGCTACCATGCCCAACGCTCTAACCACTAGGCTACCCGCCCAACGCTCTAACCACTAGGCTACCATGCCAAAACGCTCTAACCACTAGGCTACCTGCCCCCCTCTGACCACCACTAGGCTACCCGCCCAACGCTCTAACCACTAGGCTACCATGCCAAAACGCTCTAACCACTAGGTTACCTGCCCCCCTCTAACCACTAGGCTACCCGCCCAACGCTCTAACCACTAGGCTACCATGCCCAACGCTCTAACCACTACGCTACCATGCCCAACGCTCTAACCACTAGGCTACCCGCCCAACGCTCTAACCACTATGCTACCATGCCCAACGCTCTAACCACTAGGTTACCTGCCCCCCTCTAACCACTAGGCTACCATGCCCAACGCTCTAACCACTAGGCTACCATGCCGACCCCTCTAACCACTAGGCTACCATGCCGACCCCTCTAACCACTAGGCTACCATGCCCAACGCTCTAACCACTAGGCTACCATGCCCAACGCTCTAACCACTAGGTTACCATGCCCAACGCTCTAACCACTAGGTTACTATGCCCAACGCTCTAACCACTAGGTTACTATGCCCAACGCTCTAACCACTAGGTTACTATGCCCAACGCTCTAACCACTAGGCTACCATGCCCAACGCTCTAACCACTAGGCTACCTGCCCAACGCTCTAACCACTAGGCTACCTGCCCCACTCTCTAACCACTAGGCTACCCGCCCAACGCTCTAACCACTAGGTTACCATGCCGACCCCTCTAACCACTAGGCTACCTGCCCAACGCTCTAACCACTAGGCTACCCGCCCAACGCTCTAACCACTAGGTTACCATGCCCAACGCTCTAACCACTAGGCTACCATGCCCAACGCTCTAACCACTGGGTTACCATGCCGACCCCTCTAACCACTAGGCTACCATGCCCAACGCTCTAACCACTAGGCTACCTGCCCAACGCTCTAACCACTAGGCTACCATGCCCAACGCTCTAACCACTGGGTTACCATGCCGACCCCTCTAACCACTAGGCTACCATGCCAAACGCTCTAACCACTAGGCTACCATGCCGACCCCTCTAACCACTAGGCTACCATGCCCAACGCTCTAACCACTAGGCTACCATGCCCAACGCTCTAACCACTAGGTTACTATGCCCAACGCTCTAACCACTAGGTTACTATGCCCAACGCTCTAACCACTGGGTTACCATGCCGACCCCTCTAACCACTAGGCTACCATGCCCAACGCTCTAACCACTAGGCTACCTGCCCAACGCTCTAACCACTAGGCTACCATGTCCAACGCTCTAACCACTGGGTTACCATGCCGACCCCTCTAACCACTAGGCTACCATGCCAAACGCTCTAACCACTAGGCTACCTGCCCAACGCTCTAACCACTAGGCTACCCGCCCAACGCTCTAACCACAAGGCTACCCGCCCAACGCTCTAACCACAAGGCTACCATGCCCAACGCTCTAACCACAAGGCTACCTGCCCAACGCTCTAACCACTAGGCTACCCGCCCAACGCTCTAACCACTAGGCTACCCGCCCAACGCTCTAACCACTAGGCTACCCGCCCAACGCTCTAACCACTAGGCTACCATGCCCAACGCTCTAACCACTAGGCTACCAGCCCAACGCTCTAACCACTAGGCTACCAGCCCAACGCTCTAACCACTAGGCTACCAGCCCAACGCTCTAACCACTAGGCTACCATGCCCAACGCTCTAACCACTAGGCTAACTGCCTAACGCTCTAACCACTAGGCTACCCGCCCAACGCTCTAACCACTAGGTTACTATGCCCAACGCTCTAACCACTAGGTTACTATGCCCAACGCTCTAACCACTAGGTTACTATGCCCAACGCTCTAACCACTAGGTTACTATGCCCAACGCTCTAACCACTAGGTTACTATGCCCAACGCTCTAACCACTAGGTTACTATGCCCAACGCTCTAACCACTAGGCTACCATGCCCAACGCTCTAACCACTAGTCTACCTGCCCAACGCTCTAACCACTAGGCTACCATGCCCAACGCTCTAACCACTAGGTTACCATGCCGACCCCTCTAACCACTAGGCTACCATGCCAACGCTCTAACCACTAGGCTACCTGCCCAACGCTCTAACCACTAGGCTACCCGCCCAACGCTCTAACCACAAGGCTACCCGCCCAACGCTCTAACCACAAGGCTACCATGCCCAACGCTCTAACCACAAGGCTACCCGCCCAACGCTCTAACCACTAGGCTACCCGCCCAACGCTCTAACCACTAGGCTACCCGCCCAACGCTCTAACCACTAGGCTACCCGCCCAACGCTCTAACCACTAGGCTACCATGCCCAACGCTCTAACCACTAGGCTACCATGCCCAACGCTCTAACCACTAGGCTACCAGCCCAACGCTCTAACCACTAGGCTACCAGCCCAACGCTCTAACCACTAGGCTACCTGCCCAACGCTCTAACCACTAGGCTACCTGCCCAACGCTCTAACCACTAGGCTACCTGCCCAACGCTCTAACCACTAGGTTACTATGCCCAACGCTCTAACCACTAGGTTACTATGCCCAACGCTCTAACCACTAGGCTACCATGCCCAACGCTCTAACCACTAGGTTACTATGCCCAACGCTCTAACCACTAGGTTACTATGCCCAACGCTCTAACCACTAGGCTACCCGCCCCACTCTCTAACCACTAGGTTACCATGCCGACCCCTCCTTTGAAGTGATCACCTATTTGAACAGGCTGGGTCGGTAATATGTAATATAACGGTAACCTTGGGTACCACCTGTCCAAATCATTTACAGATCTGTGCTTAGCTCAATGCAACAAGGAAGGAAGGATGGATGTCTAACGTATTGTAACAGGGCCCCTAGTGTTAGAGACTGGAGGAACTAGTAGTGGAGCCCTACAGTAACAGAGTCCCTAGTGTTAGAGACTGGAGGAACTAGTAGTGGAGCCCTACAGTAACAGAGTCCCTAGTGTTAGAGACTGGAGGAACTAGTAATGGAGCCCTACAGTAACAGAGTCCCTAGTGTTAGAGACTGGAGGAACTAGTAGTGGAGCCCTACAGTCCAGGTAGTCACTCCCTGTTTCAGTAGGATGTCTAACGTATTGTAACAGAGTCCCTAGTGTTAGAGACTGGAGGAACTAGTAGTGGAGCCCTACAGTCCAGGTAGTCACTCCCTGTTTCAGTAGGATGTCTAACGTATTGTAACAGAGTCCCTAGTGTTAGAGACTGGAGGAACTAGTAGTGGAGCCCTACAGTAACAGAGTCCCTAGTGTTAGAGACTGGAGGAACTAGTAGTGGAGCCCTACAGTAACAGAGTCCCTAGTGTTAGAGACTGGAGGAACTAGTAGTGGAGCCCTACAGTCCAGGTAGTCACTCCCTGTTTCAGTAGGATGTCTAACGTATTGTAACAGAGTCCCTAGTGTTAGAGACTGGAGGAACTAGTAGTGGAGCCCTACAGTAACAGAGTCCCTAGTGTTAGAGACTGGAGGAACTAGTAGTGGAGCCCTACAGTAACAGAGTCCCTAGTGTTAGAGACTGGAGGAACTAGTAGTGGAGCCCTACAGTAACAGAGTCCCTAGTGTTAGAGACTGGAGGAACTAGTAGTGGAGCCCTACAGTAACAGAGTCCCTAGTGTTAGAGACTGGAGGAACTAGTAGTGGAGCCCTACAGTAACAGAGTCCCTAGTGTTAGAGACTGGAGGAACTAGTAGTGGAGCCCTACAGTCCACAGTAGTCCCCTAGTGTTAGTAGGATGTCTGGAGGTAACAGAGTCCCTAGTGTTAGAGACTGGAGGAACTAGTAGTGGAGCCCTACAGTCCAGGTAGTCACTCCCTGTTTCAGTAGGATGTCTAACGTATTGTAACAGAGTCCCTAGTGTTAGAGACTGGAGGAACTAGTAGTGGAGCCCTACAGTAACAGAGTCCCCCTAGTGTTCAGAGAGGATGTCTAACGTAGTAACAGAGTCCCTAGTGTTAGAGACTGGAGGAACTAGTAGTGGATCCCTACAGTCCAGGTAGTCACTCCCTGTTTCAGTAGGATGTCTAACAGTAACAGAGTCCCTAGTGTTAGAGACTGGAGGAACTAGTAGTGGAGCCCTACAGTAACAGAGTCCCTAGTGTTAGAGACTGGAGGAACTAGTAGTGGAGCCCTACAGTCCAGGTAGTCACTCCCTAGTTTAGAGTAGGATGTCTAACGAGTAACAGAGTCCCTAGTGTTAGAGACTGGAGGAACTAGTAGTGGAGCCCTACAGTAACAGAGTCCCTAGTGTTAGAGACTGGAGGAACTAGTAGTGGAGCCCTACAGTCCAGGTAGTCACTCCCTGTTTCAGTAGGATGTCTAACGTATTGTAACAGAGTCCCTAGTGTTAGAGACTGGAGGAACTAGTAGTGGAGCCCTACAGTAACAGAGTCCCTAGTGTTAGAGACTGGAGGAACTAGTAGTGGATCCCTACAGTCCAGGTAGTCACTCCCTGTTTCAGTAGGATGTCTAACGTATTGTAACAGAGTCCCTAGTGTTAGAGACTGGAGGAACTAGTAGTGGAGCCCTACAGTCCAGGTAGTCACTCCCTGTTTCAGTAGGATGTCTAACGTATTGTAACAGAGTCCCTAGTGTTAGAGACTGGAGGAACTAGTAGTGGAGCCCTACAGTCCAGGTAGTCACTCCCTGTTTCAGTAGGATGTCTAACGTATTGTAACAGAGTCCCTAGTGTTAGAGACTGGAGGAACTAGTAGTGGAGCCCTACAGTCCAGGTAGTCACTCCCTGTTTCAGTAGGATGTCTAACGTATTGTAACAGAGTCCCTAGTGTTAGAGACTGGAGGAACTAGTAGTGGAGCCCTACAGTAACAGAGTCCCTAGTGTTAGAGACTGGAGGAACTAGTAGTGGAGCCCTACAGTCCAGGTAGTCACTCCCTGTTTCAGTAGGATGCCTAACGTATTGTAACAGAGTCCCTAGTGTTAGAGACTGGAGGAACTAGTAGTGGAGCCCTACAGTCCAGGTAGTCACTCCCTGTTTCAGTAGGATGTCTAACGTAGTAACAGAGTCCCTAGTGTTAGAGACTGGAGGAACTAGTAGTGGAGCCCTACAGTAACAGAGTCCCTAGTGTTAGAGACTGGAGGAACTAGTAGTGGATCCCTACAGTCCAGGTAGTCACTCCCTGTTTCAGTAGGATGTCTAACGTATTGTAACAGAGTCCCTAGTGTTAGAGACTGGAGGAACTAGTAGTGGATCCCTACAGTCCAGGTAGTCACTCCCTGTTTCAGTAGGATGTCTAACGTATTGTAACAGAGTCCCTAGTGTTAGAGACTGGAGGAACTAGTAGTGGAGCCCTACAGTAACAGAGTCCCTAGTGTTAGAGACTGGAGGAACTAGTAGTGGAGCCCTACAGTAACAGAGTCCCTAGTGTTAGAGACTGGAGGAACTAGTAGTGGAGCCCTACAGTCCAGGTAGTCACTCCCTGTTTCAGTAGGATGTCTAACGTATTGTAACAGAGTCCCTAGTGTTAGAGACTGGAGGAACTAGTAGTGGAGCCCTACAGTAACAGAGTCCCTAGTGTTAGAGACTGGAGGAACTAGTAGTGGAGCCCTACAGTAACAGAGTCCCTAGTGTTAGAGACTGGAGGAACTAGTAGTGGAGCCCTACAGTAACAGAGTCCCTAGTGTTAGAGACTGGAGGAACTAGTAGTGGATCCCTACAGTAACAGAGTCCCTAGTGTTAGAGACTGGAGGAACTAGTAGTGGAGCCCTACAGTAACAGAGTCCCTAGTGTTAGAGACTGGAGGAACTAGTAGTGGATCCCTACAGTAACAGAGTCCCTAGTGTTAGAGACTGGAGGAACTAGTAGTGGAGCCCTACAGTAACAGAGTCCCTAGTGTTAGAGACTGGAGGAACTAGTAGTGGATCCCTACAGTAACAGAGTCCCTAGTGTTAGAGACTGGAGGAACTAGTAGTGGAGCCCTACAGTAACAGAGTCCCTAGTGTTAGAGACTGGAGGAACTAGTAGTGGAGCCCTACAGTAACAGAGTCCCTAGTGTTAGAGACTGGAGGAACTAGTAGTGGAGCCCTACAGTAACAGAGTCCCTAGTGTTAGAGACTGGAGGAACTAGTAGTGGAGCCCTACAGTAACAGAGTCCCTAGTGTTAGAGACTGGAGGAACTAGTAGTGGATCCCTACAGTAACAGAGTCCCTAGTGTTAGAGACTGGAGGAACTAGTAGTGGAGCCCTACAGTAACAGAGTCCCTAGTGTTAGAGACTGGAGGAACTAGTAGTGGATCCCTACAGTAACAGAGTCCCTAGTGTTAGAGACTGGAGGAACTAGTAGTGGAGCCCTACAGTAACAGAGTCCCTAGTGTTAGAGACTGGAGGAACTAGTAGTGGAGCCCTACAGTAACAGAGTCCCTAGTGTTAGAGACTGGAGGAACTAGTAGTGGAGCCCTACAGTAACAGAGTCCCTAGTGTTAGAGACTGGAGGAACTAGTAGTGGAGCCCTACAGTAACAGAGTCCCTAGTGTTAGAGACTGGAGGAACTAGTAGTGGAGCCCTACAGTCCAGGTAGTCACTCCTGTTTCAGTAGGATGTCTAACGTATTGTAACAGAGTCCCTAGTGTTAGAGACTGGAGGAACTAGTAGTGGAGCCCTACAGTAACAGAGTCCCTAGTGTTAGAGACTGGAGGAACGTCTAGTGGAGCCCTACAGTAACAGAGTCCCTAGTGTTAGAGACTGGAGGAACTAGTAGTGGAGCCCTACAGTAACAGGGTCCCTAGTGTTAGAGACTGGAGGAACGTGTAGTGGATCCCTACAGTAACAGAGTCCCTAGTGTTAGAGACTGGAGGAACTAGTAGTGGAGCCCTACAGTAACAGAGTCCCTAGTGTTAGAGACTGGAGGAACTAGTAGTGGATCCCTACAGTAACAGAGTCCCTAGTGTTAGAGACTGGAGGAACTAGTAGTGGAGCCCTACAGTAACAGAGTCCCTAGTGTTAGAGACTGGAGGAACTAGTAGTGGATCCCTACAGTAACAGAGTCCCTAGTGTTAGAGACTGGAGGAACTAGTAGTGGATCCCTACAGTAACAGAGTCCCTAGTGTTAGAGACTGGAGGAACTAGTAGTGGAGCCCTACAGTAACAGAGTCCCTAGTGTTAGAGACTGGAGGAACTAGTAGTGGAGCCCTACAGTAACAGAGTCCCTAGTGTTAGAGACTGGAGGAACTAGTAGTGGAGCCCTACAGTAACAGAGTCCCTAGTGTTAGAGACTGGAGGAACTAGTAGTGGATCCCTACAGTAACAGAGTCCCTAGTGTTAGAGACTGGAGGAACTAGTAGTGGAGCCCTACAGTAACAGAGTCCCTAGTGTTAGAGACTGGAGGAACTAGTAGTGGATCCCTACAGTAACAGAGTCCCTAGTGTTAGAGACTGGAGGAACTAGTAGTGGAGCCCTACAGTAACAGAGTCCCTAGTGTTAGAGACTGGAGGAACTAGTAGTGGAGCCCTACAGTAACAGAGTCCCTAGTGTTAGAGACTGGAGGAACTAGTAGTGGAGCCCTACAGTAACAGAGTCCCTAGTGTTAGAGACTGGAGGAACTAGTAGTGGAGCCCTACAGTAACAGAGTCCCTAGTGTTAGAGACTGGAGGAACTAGTAGTGGAGCCCTACAGTAACAGAGTCCCTAGTGTTAGAGACTGGAGGAACTAGTAGTGGAGCCCTACAGTAACAGAGTCCCTAGTGTTAGAGACTGGAGGAACTAGTAATGGAGCCCTACAGTAACAGAGTCCCTAGTGTTAGAGACTGGAGGAACTAGTAGTGGATCCCTACAGTAACAGAGTCCCTAGTGTTAGAGACTGGAGGAACTAGTAGTGGAGCCCTACAGTAACAGAGTCCCTAGTGTTAGAGACTGGAGGAACTAGTAGTGGATCCCTACAGTCCAGGTAGTCACTCCCTGTTTCAGTAGGATGTCTAACGTATTGTAACAGAGTCCCTAGTGTTAGAGACTGGAGGAACTAGTAGTGGATCCCTACAGTAACAGAGTCCCTAGTGTTAGAGACTGGAGGAACTAGTAGTGGAGCCCTACAGTAACAGAGTCCCTAGTGTTAGAGACTGGAGGAACTAGTAGTGGAGCCCTACAGTAACAGAGTCCCTAGTGTTAGAGACTGGAGGAACTAGTAGTGGAGCCCTACAGTCAGGTAGTCCCTAGTGTTAGAGTAGGATGTCTAACCCTATTGTAACAGAGTCCCTAGTGTTAGAGACTGGAGGAACTAGTAGTGGAGCCCTACAGTAACAGAGTCCCTAGTGTTAGAGACTGGAGGAACTAGTAGTGGAGCCCTACAGTAACAGAGTCCCTAGTGTTAGAGACTGGAGGAACTAGTAGTGGAGCCCTACAGTAACAGAGTCCCTAGTGTTAGAGACTGGAGGAACTAGTAGTGGATCCCTACAGTAACAGAGTCCCTAGTGTTAGAGACTGGAGGAACTAGTAGTGGAGCCCTACAGTAACAGAGTCCCTAGTGTTAGAGACTGGAGGAACTAGTAGTGGATCCCTACAGTAACAGAGTCCCTAGTGTTAGAGACTGGAGGAACTAGTAGTGGAGCCCTACAGTAACAGAGTCCCTAGTGTTAGAGACTGGAGGAACTAGTAGTGGATCCCTACAGTAACAGAGTCCCTAGTGTTAGAGACTGGAGGAACTAGTAGTGGAGCCCTACAGTAACAGAGTCCCTAGTGTTAGAGACTGGAGGAACTAGTAGTGGAGCCCTACAGTAACAGAGTCCCTAGTGTTAGAGACTGGAGGAACTAGTAGTGGATCCCTACAGTAACAGAGTCCCTAGTGTTAGAGACTGGAGGAACTAGTAGTGGAGCCCTACAGTAACAGAGTCCCTAGTGTTAGAGACTGGAGGAACTAGTAGTGGAGCCCTACAGTAACAGAGTCCCTAGTGTTAGAGACTGGAGGAACTAGTAGTGGAGCCCTACAGTAACAGAGTCCCTAGTGTTAGAGACTGGAGGAACTAGTAGTGGAGCCCTACAGTAACAGAGTCCCTAGTGTTAGAGACTGGAGGAACTAGTAGTGGAGCCCTACAGTAACAGAGTCCCTAGTGTTAGAGACTGGAGGAACTAGTAGTGGAGCCCTACAGTCCAGGTAGTCACTCCCTGTTTCAGTAGGATGTCTAACGTATTGTAACAGAGTCCCTAGTGTTAGAGACTGGAGGAACTAGTAGTGGAGCCCTACAGTAACAGAGTCCCTAGTGTTAGAGACTGGAGGAACTAGTAGTGGAGCCCTACAGTCCAGGTAGTCACTCCCTGTTTCAGTAGGATGTCTAACGTATTGTAACAGAGTCCCTAGTGTTAGAGACTGGAGGAACTAGTAGTGGAGCCCTACAGTCCAGGTAGTCACTCCCTGTTTCAGTAGGATGTCTAACGTATTGTAACAGAGTCCCTAGTGTTAGAGACTGGAGGAACTAGTAGTGGAGCCCTACAGTAACAGAGTCCCTAGTGTTAGAGACTGGAGGAACTAGTAGTGGAGCCCTACAGTAACAGAGTCCCTAGTGTTAGAGACTGGAGGAACTAGTAGTGGAGCCCTACAGTAACAGAGTCCCTAGTGTTAGAGACTGGAGGAACTAGTAGTGGAGCCCTACAGTAACAGAGTCCCTAGTGTTAGAGACTGGAGGAACTAGTAGTGGAGCCCTACAGTAACAGAGTCCCTAGTGTTAGAGACTGGAGGAACTAGTAGTGGATCCCTACAGTAACAGAGTCCCTAGTGTTAGAGACTGGAGGAACTAGTAGTGGAGCCCTACAGTAACAGAGTCCCTAGTGTTAGAGACTGGAGGAACTAGTAGTGGAGCCCTACAGTAACAGAGTCCCTAGTGTTAGAGACTGGAGGAACTAGTAGTGGATCCCTACAGTAACAGAGTCCCTAGTGTTAGAGACTGGAGGAACTAGTAGTGGAGCCCTACAGTAACAGGGTCCCTAGTGTTAGAGACTGGAGGAACTAGTAGTGGATCCCTACAGTAACAGAGTCCCTAGTGTTAGAGACTGGAGGAACTAGTAGTGGAGCCCTACAGTAACAGAGTCCCTAGTGTTAGAGACTGGAGGAACTAGTAGTGGAGCCCTACAGTAACAGAGTCCCTAGTGTTAGAGACTGGAGGAACTAGTAGTGGATCCCTACAGTAACAGAGTCCCTAGTGTTAGAGACTGGAGGAACTAGTAGTGGAGCCCTACAGTAACAGAGTCCCTAGTGTTAGAGACTGGAGGAACTAGTAGTGGAGCCCTACAGTAACAGAGTCCCTAGTGTTAGAGACTGGAGGAACTAGTAGTGGAGCCCTACAGTAACAGAGTCCCTAGTGTTAGAGACTGGAGGAACTAGTAGTGGAGCCCTACAGTAACAGAGTCCCTAGTGTTAGAGACTGGAGGAACTAGTAGTGGATCCCTACAGTCCAGGTAGTCACTCCCTGTTTCAGTAGGATGTCTAACGTATTGTAACAGAGTCCCTAGTGTTAGAGACTGGAGGAACTAGTAGTGGAGCCCTACAGTCCAGGTAGTCACTCCCTGTTTCAGTAGGATGTCTAACGTAGTGTTAGAGACTGGAGGAACTAGTAGTGGAGCCCTACAGTAACAGAGTCCCTAGTGTTAGAGACTGGAGGAACTGTAGTGGAGCCCTACAGTAACAGAGTCCCTAGTGTTAGAGACTGGAGGAACTAGTAGTGGAGCCCTACAGTAACAGAGTCCCTAGTGTTAGAGACTGGAGGAACTAGTAGTGGAGCCCTACAGTAACAGGTAGTCACTCCCTGTTTCAGTAGGATGTCTAACGTATTGTAACAGAGTCCCTAGTGTTAGAGACTGGAGGAACTAGTAGTGGATCCCTACAGTCCAGGTAGTCACTCCCTGTTTCAGTAGGATGTCTAACGTATTGTAACAGAGTCCCTAGTGTTAGAGACTGGAGGAACTAGTAGTGGAGCCCTACAGTAACAGAGTCCCTAGTGTTAGAGACTGGAGGAACTAGTAGTGGAGCCCTACAGTAACAGAGTCCCTAGTGTTAGAGACTGGAGGAACTAGTAGTGGAGCCCTACAGTAACAGAGTCCCTAGTGTTAGAGACTGGAGGAACTAGTAGTGGAGCCCTACAGTAACAGAGTCCCTAGTGTTAGAGACTGGAGGAACTAGTAGTGGAGCCCTACAGTAACAGAGTCCCTAGTGTTAGAGACTGGAGGAACTAGTAGTGGAGCCCTACAGTAACAGAGTCCCTAGTGTTAGAGACTGGAGGAACTAGTAGTGGAGCCCTACAGTAACAGAGTCCCTAGTGTTAGAGACTGGAGGACTAGTAGTGGATCCCTACAGTAACAGAGTCCCTAGTGTTAGAGACTGGAGGAACTAGTAGTGGATCCCTACAGTAACAGAGTCCCTAGTGTTAGAGACTGGAGGAACTGTAGTGGAGCCCTACAGTAACAGAGTCCCTAGTGTTAGAGACTGGAGGAACTAGTAGTGGAGCCCTACAGTAACAGAGTCCCTAGTGTTAGAGACTGGAGGAACTAGTAGTGGATCCCTACAGTAACAGAGTCCCTAGTGTTAGAGACTGGAGGAACTAGTAGTGGAGCCCTACAGTAACAGAGTCCCTAGTGTTAGAGACTGGAGGAACTAGTAGTGGATCCCTACAGTAACAGAGTCCCTAGTGTTAGAGACTGGAGGAACTAGTAGTGGAGCCCTACAGTAACAGAGTCCCTAGTGTTAGAGACTGGAGGAACTAGTAGTGGAGCCCTACAGTAACAGAGTCCCTAGTGTTAGAGACTGGAGGAACTAGTAGTGGATCCCTACAGTAACAGAGTCCCTAGTGTTAGAGACTGGAGGAACTAGTAGTGGAGCCCTACAGTAACAGAGTCCCTAGTGTTAGAGACTGGAGGAACTAGTAGTGGAGCCCTACAGTAACAGAGTCCCTAGTGTTAGAGACTGGAGGAACTAGTAGTGGAGCCCTACAGTAACAGAGTCCCTAGTGTTAGAGACTGGAGGAACTAGTAGTGGATCCCTACAGTAACAGAGTCCCTAGTGTTAGAGACTGGAGGAACTAGTAGTGGAGCCCTACAGTAACAGAGTCCCTAGTGTTAGAGACTGGAGGAACTAGTAGTGGATCCCTACAGTAACAGAGTCCCTAGTGTTAGAGACTGGAGGAACTAGTAGTGGAGCCCTACAGTAACAGAGTCCCTAGTGTTAGAGACTGGAGGAACGTGTAGTGGAGCCCTACAGTAACAGAGTCCCTAGTGTTAGAGACTGGAGGAACTAGTAGTGGATCCCTACAGTAACAGAGTCCCTAGTGTTAGAGACTGGAGGAACTAGTAGTGGAGCCCTACAGTAACAGAGTCCCTAGTGTTAGAGACTGGAGGAACGTGTAGTGGAGCCCTACAGTAACAGAGTCCCTAGTGTTAGAGACTGGAGGAACTAGTAGTGGAGCCCTACAGTAACAGAGTCCCTAGTGTTAGAGACTGGAGGAACTAGTAAAATCCCTACAGTAACAGAGTCCCTAGTGTTAGAGACTGGAGGAACTAGTAGTGGAGCCCTACAGTAACAGAGTCCCTAGTGTTAGAGACTGGAGGAACTAGTAGTGGATCCCTACAGTAACAGAGTCCCTAGTGTTAGAGACTGGAGGAACTAGTAGTGGAGCCCTACAGTAACAGAGTCCCTAGTGTTAGAGACTGGAGGAACTAGTAGTGGATCCCTACAGTCCAGGTAGTCACTCCCTGTTGTTTCAGTGGGATTTCCTCTGTTTGGTGTCTAATGAACTGGCTGTATAGGTGTCGGTCGGTGTCCTGCTATAGAAGTACAGCGGTAGAGAGTGAAGGAGGCTTGTAGCTCAGTCTCAGGGTGGAACGTTCCTGTGACGTGTCTAACAGATGGTTCCTAGCAGGGGCAGATGGGACAGAGAGGCACACAACACTCTCCTCCTGGGCACAGAGAGCAGGGAATAGCTGCTACCGCATAGGCTTCATACAACTAAACAAACGTGCTTTAAACAGCTAAAAAAGGTGTTTTATACAACTAAAAGGTGTTTTATATAGTTAAAAGGTGTTTTATACAACTAAAAGGTGTTTTATACAACTAAAAGGTGTTTTATATAGTTAAAAGGTGTTTTATATAGTTAAAAGGTGTTTTATATAGTTAAAAGGTGTTTTATATAGTTAAAAGGTGTTTTATATAGTTAAAAGGTGTTTTATACAACTAAAAGGTGTTTTATACAACTAAAAGGTGTTTTATATAGTTAAAAGGTGTTTTATATAGTTAAAAGGTGTTTTATATAGTTAAAAGGTGTTTTATACAACTAAAAGGTGTTTTATATAGTTAAAAGGTGTTTTATACAACTAAAAGGTGTTTTATATAGTTAAAAGGTGTTTTATAGTTAAAAGGTGTTTTATATAGTTAAAAGGTGTTTTATATAGTTAAAAGGTGTTTTATACAACTAAAAGGTGTTTTATATAGTTAAAAGGTGTTTTATATAGTTAAAAGGTGTTTTATATAGTTAAAAGGTGTTTTATACAACTAAAAGGTGCTTTATATAGTTAAAAGGTGTTTTATATAGTTAAAAGGTGTTTTATATAGTTAAAAGGTGTTTTATATAGTTAAAAGGTGCTTTATACAACTAAAAGGTGCTTTATATAGTTAAAAGGTGTTTTATATAGTTAAAAGGTGCTTTATACAACTAAAAGGTGTTTTATATAGTTAAAAGGTGTTTTATATAGTTAAAAGGTGTTTTATACAGTTAAAAGGTGCTTCACACATTTCTAATACTTGACAAGTCATCTTTTAAAACGAACCGCATAATTTAATCACTTTTTATTTCTTTATTTTTTTAAAGCATGTTTTCGTCTGTCTGTGCTTTGTTTGTGTGCAACTCGCTGCCACCATTTTGTCCTTAAGGGGATAATAAAAACCAACTGAATGTCATTTCCAAGTCGTCACGGTAACCTAAATGCTACTATCTCATCTGACTGGCTGTTGCTGGATAAATAAATAGAAGTTTAAACAAACGGTTAGATAAATACATTGACTTAGCGGTGAAACCAAACAGGCTGTTTGTTGCTGGGTCCAGATAACAGACATTCAGGACGACGCGTAAGGTTACGCAACAAAACTGCAGGAACACTCACCAGTGTCCTGCCTGGGTAATCTATGATAGAACACTCACCAGTGTCCTGCCTGGGTAATCTATGATAGAACCCTCACCAGTGTCCTGCCTGGGTAATCTATGATAGAACCCTCACCAGTGTCCTGCCTGGGTAATCTATGATAGAACCCTCACCAGTGTCCTGCCTGGGTAATCTATGATAGAACCCTCACCAGTGTCCTGCCTGGGTAATCTATGATAGAACCTCACCAGTGTCCTGCCTGGGTAATCTATGATGTTTTAACACTCACCAGTGTCCTGCCTGGGTAATCTATGATAGAACCCTCAAAGTGTCCTGCCTGGGTAAAGTGTCCTGCCTGGGTAAAAGGTGATTTAACACTCAAAAGTGTCCTGCCTGGGTTAAAAGGTGTTTTATATAGAACCCTCACCAGTGTCCTTTATACAACCTCAAAGGTGCCTTTATATGATAGAACCCTCACCAGGTGTCCTTTATATATGATAAACCCTCACCAGTGTCCTGCCTGGGTAATCTATGATAGAACCCTCACCAGTGTCCTGCCTGGTGTTTTATATACCAGTGTCCTTATATAGGTAATCTATATAGAACCCTCACCAGTGTCCTGTTTTATATATTAACCCTCACCAGTGTCCTGCCTTTCTATATAGAACCCTCACCAGTGTCCTGCCTTAATATGTTAAACCCTCACCAGTGTCCTGCCTAAAAAGTGTCCTATATAGTTTTATGATAGAACCCTAAAAGTGTCCTGCCTTTCTATGATAGAACCCTCAAAGTGTCCTGCCTTTTATATAGAACCCTCAAAGTGTCCTGCCTTAATACTACAAGTGATTTAGAACCCTCACCGCAGTTTAATCCAGTAAAAGCATGTGTCCTGCCTGGGTTCTATGATAGTTAACCCTCACCAGTGTCCTGCCTGGGTAATTATGATAGAACCACTCACCAGTGTCCTGCCTGGGTAATCTATGATAGAACCCTCACCAGTGTCCTGCCTGGGTAATCTATGATAGAACCCTCAAAGTGTCCTGCCTGGGTAAATCTTGACTTGATAGAACCCTCACCAGTGTCCTGCCTGGGATAAACCCTCACAGTGTCTATGATAATCTTTACCCTCAAAGTGTCACCAGTGTCCTGGGTAATCTATGATAGAACCCTCACCAGTGTCCTGCCTGGGTAATCTATGATAGAACCCTCACCAGTGTCCTGCCTGGGTAATCTATGATAGAACCCTCACCAGTGTCCTGCCTGGGTAATCTATGATAGAACCCTCACCAGTGTCCTGCCTGGGTAATCTATGATAGAACCCTCACCAGTGTCCTGCCTGGGTAATCTATGATAGAACCCTCACCAGTGTCCTGCCTGGGTAATCTATGATAGAACCCTCACCAGTGTCCTGCCTGGGTAATTTATGATAGAACCCTCACCAGTGTCCTGCCTGGGTAATCTATGATAGAACCCTCACCAGTGTCCTGCCTGGGTAATCTATGATAGAACCCTCACCAGTGTCCTGCCTGGGTAATCTATGATAGAACCCTCACCAGTGTCCTGCCTGGGTAATCTATGATAGAACCCTCACCAGTGTCCTGCCTGGGTAATCTATGATAGAACCCTCACCAGTGTCCTGCCTGGGTAATCTATGATAGAACCCTCACCAGTGTCCTGCCTGGGTAATCTATGATAGAACCCTCACCAGTGTCCTGCCTGGGTAATCTATGATAGAACCCTCACCAGTGTCCTGCCTGGGTAATCTATGATAGAACCCTCACCAGTGTCCTGCCTGGGTACTAGTAGAACCCTCACTGTCCTGCCTGGGTAATCTATGATAGAACCCTCACCAGTGTCCTGCCTGGGTAATCTATGATAGAACCCTCACTAGTGTCCTGCCTGGGTAATCTATGATAGAACCCTCACCAGTGTCCTGCCTGGGTAATCTATGATAGAACCCTCACCAGTGTCCTGCCTGGGTAATCTATGATAGAACCCTCACCAGTGTCCTGCCTGGGTAATCTATGATAGAACCTCACCAGTGTCCTGCCTGGGTAATCTATGATAGAACCCTCACCAGTGTCCTGCCTGGGTAATCTATGATAGAACCCTCACCAGTGTCCTGCCTGGGTAATCTATGATAGAACCCTCACCAGTGTCCTGCCTGGGTAATCTATGATAGAACCCTCACCAGTGTCCTGCCTGGGTAATCTATGATAGAACTGATGTCCTGCCTGGGTAGAACCCTCACCAGTGTCCTGCCTGGGTAATCTATGAAGAACCTCACCAGTGTCCTGCCTGGGTAATCTATGATAGAACCCTCACCAGTGTCCTGCCTGGGTAATCTATGATAGAACCCTCACCAGTGTCCTGCCTGGGTAATCTATGATAGAACCCTCACCAGTGTCCTGCCTGGGTAATCTATGATAGAACCTCACCAGTGTCCTGCCTGGGTAATCTATGATAGAACCCTCACCAGTGTCCTGCCTGGGTAATCTATGATAGAACCCTCACCAGTGTCCTGCCTGGGTAATCTATGATAGAACCCTCACCAGTGTCCTGCCTGGGTAATCTATGATAGAACCCTCACCAGTGTCCTGCCTGGGTAATCTATGATAGAACCCTCACCAGTGTCCTGCCTGGGTAATCTATGATAGAACCCTCACCAGTGTCCTGCCTGGGTAATCTATGATAGAACCCTCACCAGTGTCCTGCCTGGGTAATCTATGATAGAACCCTCACCAGTGTCCTGCCTGGGTAATCTATGATAGAACCCTCACCAGTGTCCTGCCTGGGTAATCTATGATAGAACCCTCACCAGTGTCCTGCCTGGGTAATCTATGATAGAACCCTCACCAGTGTCCTGCCTGCCTGGGTAATCTATGATAGAACCCTCACCAGTGTCCTGCCTGGGTAATCTATGATAGAACCCTCACCAGTGTCCTGCCTGGGTAATCTATGATAGAACCACCAGTGTCCTGCCTGGGTAATCCAGTGTCCTGCCTGGGTAATCTATGATAGAACCCTCACCAGTGTCCTGCCTGGGTAATCTATGATAGAACCCTCACCAGTGTCCTGCCTGGGTAATCTATGATAGAACCCTCACCAGTGTCCTGCCTGGGTAATCTATGATAGAACCCTCACCAGTGTCCTGCCTGGGTAATCTATGATAGAACCCTCACCAGTGTCCTGCCTGGGTAATCTATGATAGAACCCTCACCAGTGTCCTGCCTGGGTAATCTATGATAGAACCCTCACCAGTGTCCTGCCTGGGTAATCTATGATAGAACCCTCACCAGTGTCCTGCCTGGGTAATCTATGATAGAACCCTCACCAGTGTCCTGCCTGGGTAATCTATGATAGAACCCTCACCAGTGTCCTGCCTGGGTAATCTATGATAGAACCCACCAGTGTCCTGCCTGGGTAATCTATGATAGAACCCTCACCAGTGTCCTGCCTGGGTAATCTATGATAGAACCCTCACCAATCTATGATGTCCTGTGTCCTGCCTGGTAATCTATGATAGAACCCTCACCAGTGTCCTGCCTGGGTAATCTATGATAGAACCCTCACCAGTGTCCTGCCTGGGTAATCTATGATAGAACCCTCACCAGTGTCCTGCCTGGGTAATCTATGATAGAACCCTCACCAGTGTCCTGCCTGGGTAATCTATGATAGAACCCTCACCCTGCCTGGGTAGATAGAACCCTCCCAGTGTCCTGCCTGGGTAATCTATGATAGAACCCTCACCAGTGTCCTGCCTGGGTAATCTATGATAGAACCTCACCAGTGTCCTGCCTGGGTAATCTATGATAGAACCCTCACCAGTGTCCTGCCTGGGTAATCTATGATAGAACCCTCACCAGTGTCCTGCCTGGGTAATCTATGATAGAACCCTCACCAGTGTCCTGTCCTGCCTGGGTAATCTATGATAGAACCTCACCAGTGTCCTGCCTGGGTAATCTATGATAGAACCCTCACCAGTGAACCCTCACCAGTGTCCTGCCTGGGTAATCTATGATAGAACCCTCACCAGTGTCCTGCCTGGGTAATCTATGATAGAACCCTCACCAGTGTCCTGCCTGGGTAATCTATGATAGAACCCTCACCAGTGTCCTGCCTGGGTAATCTATGATAGAACCTCACCAGTGTCCTGCCTGGGTAATCTATGATAGAACCCCTCAATCTATGATAGAACCAGTGTCCTGCCTGGGTAATCTATGATAGAACCCTCACCAGTGTCCTGCCTGGGTAATCTATGATAGAACCCTCACCAGTGTCCTGCCTGGGTAATCTATGATAGAACCCTCACCAGTGTCCTGCCTGGGTAATCTATGATAGAACCCTCACCAGTGTCCTGCCTGGGTAATCTATGATAGAACCCTCACCAGTGTCCTGCCTGGGTAATCTATGATAGAACCCTCACCAGTGTCCTGCCTGGGTAATCTATGATAGAACCCTCACCAGTGTCCTGCCTGGGTAATCTATGATAGAACCCTCACCAGTGTCCTGCCTGGGTAATCTATGATAGAACCCTCACCAGTGTCCTGCCTGGGTAATCTATGATAGAACCCTCACCAGTGTCCTGCCTGGGTAATCTATGATAGAACACTCACCAGTGTCCTGCCTGGGTAACCTATGATAGAACCCTCACCAGTGTCCTGCCAGTGTCCTGCCTGGGTAATCTATGATAGAACCCTCACTAGTGTCCTGCCTGGGTAACCTATGATAGAACCCTCACCAGTGTCCTGCCTGGGTAATCTATGATAGAACCCTCACCAGTGTCCTGCCTGGGTAATCTATGATAGAACCCTCACCAGTGTCCTGCCTGGGTAATCTATGATAGAACCCTCACCAGTGTCCTGCCTGGGTAATCTATGATAGAACCCTCACCAGTGTCCTGCCTGGGTAATCTATGATAGAACCCTCACCAGTGTCCTGCCTGGGTAATCTATGATAGAACCCTCACTAGTGTCCTGCCTGGGTAATCTATGATAGAACCCTCACCAGTGTCCTGCCTGGGTAATCTATGATAGAACCCTCACCAGTGTCCTGCCTGGGTAATCTATGATAGAACCCTCACCAGTGTCCTGCCTGGGTAATCTATGATAGAACCCTCACCAGTGTCCTGCCTGGGTAATCTATGATAGAACACAACTTGATTTCAGCAGCAGGTCCTTTTTTTCCCCAAAACAGATGTATTATTTGACTAAAAACATTCATTTCAGACCTTGCTTACATTTGTATACGATCACATATAAACGAGTACGTGGACACCCTTTCAAATGAGTGGATTCGGCTATTTCAGCCACACCCGTTGCTGACAGGTGTATAAAAATCGAGCACACGTCCATGCAATCTCCATAGACAAACATTGGCAGTAGAATGGCTTTACTGAAGAGCTCAGTGACTTTCAACGTGGCACCGTCATAGGATGCCACCTTTTCAACAAGTCAGTTTGTCACATTTCTGCCCTGCTAGAGCTGCCCCCAGTCAACTGTAAGTGCTGTTATTGTGAAGTGGAAACTTCTAGGAGCAACAACGGCTCAGCCTCGAAGTGGTAGGCCACACAACCTCAAGAGAATGGAACCGCCGAGTGCTGAAGCGTAAAAATCATCTGTCCTCGGTCGCAACACTCACTACCAAGTTCCAAACTGCCTCTGGGAAGCAACATCAGCAAAATAACTGTTCGTCGGAAGTTTCATGAAATGGGTTTCCATGGCCGAGCAGCCGCACACAAGCCTAAGATCACCATTCGCAACGCCAAGCGTCGGCTGGAGTGGTGTAAAGCTGGACTCTTGGAGCAGTGGAAACACGTTCTCTGGAGTGGTGTAAAGCTGGACTCTTGGAGCAGTGGAAACACGTTCTCTGGAGTGGTGTAAAGCTGGACTCTAGGAGCAGTGGAAACACGTTCTCTGGAGTGGTGTAAAGCTGGACTCTTGGAGCAGTGGAAACACGTTCTCTGGAGTGGTGTAAAGCTGGACTCTAGGAGCAGTGGAAACACGTTCTCTGGAGTGGTGTAAAGCTGGACTCTTGGAGCAGTGGAAACACGTTCTCTGGAGTGGTGTAAAGCTGGACTCTTGGAGCAGTGGAAACACGTTCTCTGGAGTGGTGTAAAGCTGGACTCTTGGAGCAGTGGAAACACGTTCTCTGGAGTGGTGTAAAGCTGGACTCTTGGAGCAGTGGAAACACGTTCTCTGGAGTGGTGTAAAGCTGGACTCTAGGAGCAGTGGAAACACGTTCTCTGGAGTGGTGTAAAGCTGGACTCTAGGAGCAGTGGAAACACGTTCTCTGGAGTGGTGTAAAGCTGGACTCTAGGAGCAGTGGAAACACGTTCTCTGGAGTGGTGTAAAGCTGGACTCTAGGAGCAGTGGAAACACGTTCTCTGGAGTGGTGTAAAGCTGGACTCTTGGAGCAGTGGAAACACGTTCTCTGGAGTGGTGTAAAGCTGGACTCTTGGAGCAGTGGAAACACGTTCTCTGGAGTGGTGTAAAGCTGGACTCTTGGAGCAGTGGAAACACGTTCTCTGGAGTGGTGTAAAGCTGGACTCTTGGAGCAGTGGAAACACGTTCTCTGGAGTGGTGTAAAGCTGGACTCTTGGAGCAGTGGAAACACGTTCTCTGGAGTGGTGTAAAGCTGGACTCTAGGAGCAGTGGAAACACGTTCTCTGGAGTGGTGTAAAGCTGGACTCTAGGAGCAGTGGAAACACGTTCTCTGGAGTGGTGTAAAGCTGGACTCTAGGAGCAGTGGAAACACGTTCTCTGGAGTGGTGTAAAGCTGGACTCTTGGAGCAGTGGAAACACGTTCTCTGGAGTGGTGTAAAGCTGGACTCTAGGAGCAGTGGAAACACGTTCTCTGGAGTGGTGTAAAGCTGGACTCTTGGAGCAGTGGAAACACGTTCTCTGGAGTGGTGTAAAGCTGGACTCTAGGAGCAGTGGAAACACGTTCTCTGGAGTGGTGTAAAGCTGGACTCTTGGAGCAGTGGAAACACGTTCTCTGGAGTGATGAATCACCCTTCACCATCTGGCAATCCGACGGACAAATTTCAGCGTGACAATGCCCCCCCCCCGTGCACAAAGGCCCCCCCCGCTGCTTTGCACAAAGTGAGGACTAAACAGAAATGGTTTGTCGAGATCGGTGTGGAGGAACTTGACTTGGCCTGCACAGAGCCCTGACCTCAACCCCATCGAACACCTTTGGGCTGAATCGGAACGTGAACCGCGAGCCAGGAGGCCTCATCGCCACCTCAGCAATGTTCCAACGTGAGTCGGGGTTCTAAACCTTTTGACCGATAGTGTATATATTGTTTCTTTTGCTCAGAAAACTTGGGACGGCCAAATAAAATCACGTTATGAAACCTTGCTATATATATTACCTTTATTTAACCTTAAGTTAAGAACAAATTCTTATTTTCAATGACGGCCTAGGAACAGTGGGTTAACTGCCTTGTTCAGGGGGCAGAACGACCGATTTGTACCTTGTCAGCTCGGGGGTTTGAACTTGCAACCTTCCGGTTACTAGTCCAACGCTCTAACCACTAGGCTACCCTGCCGCCCCTATAACCCCATCACACAGAGGGAAACACATGTTCAGTCTCTCTGTTAAATATATATCCCCCCCAGTTTTCCATATTCCAGGTGATTAAACACATTTCATGACTCACAATGTCAGATGACTTCGTACAGTTAGATGGGTCAGGGGGAAACGGTCCTTCTGTAGCTCAGTTGGTAGAGCATGGCGCTTGTAACGCCAGGGTAGTGGGTTCGATTCCAGGGACCACCCATACAGAATGTATGCACACATGACTGTAAGTGCTTTGGATAAAAGCGTCTGCTAAATGGCATATATTATTATTATATTATATTTTTAAAGAGACGTACGAGTCATGTCCTCACCTGATGAGTCGTGACATGGCGTGCCTGGCAGCGTAGTGCAGAGGAGTGTTGTGCTGGTAGGGTTCGCCATATGAAGTGTTGGGGTCCAGGCTCTCTTTAAACTGGGGGCTCCCCTCATACAGCTGATAGGCCAGACCCTCGTCACCGTTGATCAGAGCCTTGCGGAATTTAGTGGCTGTGTTCCCCATCGCCCCTCAGATTCTACCAGGAGGAGCTTCAACCTGAAGGCGTTTGGTGATATTTCAACCTGACCAACTGCTGAAGGACGGCATATTGATGCTCCTGAGGGCAGACAGAGAGGATAGAGAGGAAATTACAGCCAAAGAAATGGAACTGGGCCTAAGGACAGACAGAGAGGATAGAGAGGAAATTACAGCCAAAGAAATGGAACTGGGCCTAAGGACAGACAGAGAGGATAGAGAGGAAATTACAACCAAAGAAATGGAACTGGGCCTAAGGACAGAGAGAGGAAATTACAGCCAAAGAAATGGAACTGGGCCTAAGGACAGACAGAGAGGATAGAGAGGAAATTACAGCCAACGAAATGGAACTGGGCCTAAGGACAGACAGAGAGGATAGAGAGGAAATTACAGCCAAAGAAATGGAACTGGGCCTAAGGACAGACAGAGAGGAAATTACAGCCAAAGAAATGGAACTGGGCCTAAGGACAGAGAGAGGATAGAGAGGAAATTACAGCCAACGAAATGGAACTGGGCCTAAGGACAGACAGAGAGGATAGAGAGGAAATTACAGCCAACGAAATGGAACTGGGCCTAAGGACAGACAGAGAGGATAGAGAGGAAATTATAGCCAAATAAATGGAACTGGGCCTAAGGACAGACAGAGAGGAAATTACAACCAAAGAATCACATTCAGGAGGGTGTAATGTAGTGAATCACATTCAGGAGGGTGTAATGTAGTGAATCACATTCAGGAGGGTGTAATGTAGTGAATCACATTCAGGAGGGTGTAATGTAGTGAATCACATTCAGGAGGGTGTAATGTAGTGAATCACATTCAGGAGGGTGTAATGTAGTGAATCACATTCAGGAGGGTGTAATGTAGTGTAATGTAGTGAATCACATTCAGGAGGGTGTAATGTAGTGAATCACATTCAGGAGGGTGTAATGTAGTGAATCACAGTCAGGAGGGTGTAATGTAGTGAATCACATTCAGGAGGGTGTAATGTAGTGAATCACATTCAGGAGGGTGTAATGTAGTGAATCACATTCAGGAGGGTGTAATGTAGTGAATCACATTCAGGAGGGTGTAATGTAGTGAATCACATTCAGGAGGGTGTAATGTAGTGAATCACATTCAGGAGGGTGTAATGTAGTGAATCACATTCAGGAGGGTGTAATGTAGTGAATCACATTCAGGAGGGTGTAATGTAGTGAATCACATTCAGGAGGGTGTAATGTAGTGAATCACATTCAGGAGGGTGTAATGTAGTGAATCACATTCAGGAGGGTGTAATGTAGTGAATCACATTCAGGAGGGTGTAATGTAGTGAATCACATTCAGGAGGGTGTAATGTAGTGAATCACAGTCAGGAGGGTGTAATGTAGTGAATCACATTCAGGAGGGTGTAATGTAGTGAATCACATTCAGGAGGGTGTAATGTAGTGAATCACATTCAGGAGGGTGTAATGTAGTGAATCACATTCAGGAGGGTGTAATGTAGTGAATCACATTCAGGAGGGTGTAATGTAGTGAATCACATTCAGGAGGGTGTAATGTAGTGAATCACATTCAGGAGGGTGTAATGTAGTGAATCACATTCAGGAGGGTGTAATGTAGTGAATCACATTCAGGAGGGTGTAATGTAGTGAATCACATTCAGGAGGGTGTAATGTAGTGAATCACATTCAGGAGGGTGTAATGTAGTGAATCACATTCAGGAGGGTGTAATGTAGTGTCAATTCAGGAGGGTGTAATGTAGAATCACATTCAGGAGGGTGTAATGTAATGTAGTAGTGAATCACATTCAGGAGGGTGTAATGTAGTGAATCACATTCAGGAGGGTGTAATGTAGTGAATCACATTCAGGAGGGTGTAATGTAGTGAATCACATTCAGGAGGGTGTAATGTAGTGAATCACATTCAGGGGTGTAATGTAGTGAATCACATTCAGGAGGGTGTAATGTAGTGAATCACATTCAGGAGGGTGTAATGTAGTGAATCACATTCAGGAGGGTGTAATGTAGTGAATCACATTCAGGAGGGTGTAATGTAGTGAATCACATTCAGGAGGGTGTAATGTAGTGAATCACATTCAGGAGGGTAGAATGTAGTGAATCACATTCAGGAGGGTGTAATGTAGTGAATCACATTCAGGAGGGTGTAATGTAGTGAATCACATTCAGGAGGGTGTAATGTAGTGAATCACATTCAGGAGGGTGTAATGTAGTGAATCACATTCAGGAGGGTGTAATGTAGTGAATAACATTCCTTTAATCTACATGATTCCTTTACTCAGAGAGGTATATTATGTTTTAGGCTTTACATTTCTGTCTTTACATTCCACAACATTGGTCTCCACTGAACGCCACCCAGATTTCAACAAGACAACAACAACAACAACAACAACAGGATGTCTCACACCAAATATAGGTTAATCAGAAGAGAGAAAAAATGGCTTTAGCCAAGACTGTCACATTTCAACTGTCATTCTGATTTATCCTAACAACAAGCTTTTCTACTGACACCAAACACAACCTCGTTGAATCCTACAAAACCAGCCTACTTACCAACTGAAACCAGGGGGAGAAGAGTAGCCGAACTCAGTAACTGCAAGCCCGAACCACAAAGCCCAAAGCTGAGGAGAAGGAGGAGGAGGAGGAGGAGAGGATGCTTCCACACAAGTCCCCTTTCCACCCATACACCGTGTTGTTCTGCTAGGGCTAATGATACTTTCTGACTGGCTCACCGTGCCACTTCATCTCATGGGGGGACAGAGAGAGAGCAGGAGAGAGAGAGTGAGAGGAGGGGGAGGGGAGAGAGAGAGAGAGAGAGAGAGAGAGAGAGAGAGAGAGAGAGAGAGAGAGAGAGAGAGGGAGAGAGAGAGAGAGAGAGAGAGAGAGAGAGAGGGGGGAGAGAGAGAGAGAGAGAGAGGGGGGAGAGAGAGAGAGAGAGGAGGGGAGGGGAGAGAGAGAGAGAGAGAGAGGGAGGGGGAGAGAGAGAGAGAGAGAGAGAGAGGGGAGAGAGAGAGAGAGAGAGAGAGAGGAGAGAGAGAGAGAGAGAGAGAGAGAGAGAGAGAGAGGGAGGGGGAGAGAGAGAGAGAGAGAGAGAGGGAGGGGGGAGAGAGAGAGAGAGAGAGAGAGGGAGGGGAGAGAGAGAGAGAGAGAGAGAGAGGGGAGGGGAGAGAGAGAGAGAGAGAGAGGGGGGGGGGAGAGAGAGAGAGAGAGAGAGAGGGGAGGGGGAGAGAGAGAGAGAGAGAGAGAGAGAGAGAGAGAGAGAGAGAGAGAGAGAGAGAGAGAGAGAGGGGGGAGAGCGAGAGAGGGAGACAGAGAGAGAGAGAGAAAGAGAGACAGAGAGAGAAAGAGAGGGAGAGAGAGGCAGAGAGAGAAAGAGAGGGAGACAGAGAGACAGAGAGAGAAAGAGAGAGAGACAGAGAGAGAGAGGGAGACAGAGAGACAGAGAGAGAAAGAGAGGGAGACAGAGAGGCAGAGAGAGAGAGACAAGACTTCCTCTAGTATCACCAGGGGCTTCCTGCTTCCCTCAGCCAACTGTCCTCACCCTGAGACCAGGGCCCAGGCCCACATTGAATCCTATTCCCTATGTAAATGCACTACTTTTGACCAGAGCCCAATGGGCCCTGGTCAAAAGTAGTGCACTACATAAGGAAAAGGGTGCCATTTGGGACAAACTATAAGACCCATTGTGGACTTGGACTCCACCGATGCCATATGTTGTTGTGGGCACACAGGCACAGGGCAGTGGGCACGGACATGCTCCTACTACCATCCTGTTCTGCTCACAATAGGGACGTCTCTACAGCAGACAGAGTGTAGGAGGTAGTACCCAGACAGAGTATAGGAGACAGTACCCAGACAGAGTATAGGAGACAGTACCCAGACAGAGTATAGGAGACAGTACCCAGACAGAGTATAGGAGACAGTACCCAGACAGAGTATAGGAGACAGTACCCAGACAGAGTGTAGGAGACAGTACCCAGACAGGCTGTAGGAGACAGTACCCAGACAGAGTATAGGAGACAGTACCCAGACAGAGTATAGGAGACAGTACCCAGACAGAGTATAGGAGACAGTACCCAGACAGAGTGTAGGAGACAGTACCCAGACAGAGTGTAGGAGACAGTACCCAGACAGAGTATAGGAGACAGTACCCAGACAGAGTGTAGGAGACAGTACCCAGACAGAGTATAGGAGACAGTACCCAGACAGAGTATAGGAGACAGTACCCAGACAGAGTATAGGAGACAGTACCCAGACAGAGTGTAGGAGACAGTACCCAGACAGAGTGTAGGAGACAGTACCCAGACAGAGTATAGGAGGTAGTACCCAGACAGAGTATAGGAGGTAGTACCCAGACAGAGTATAGGAGACAGTACCCAGACAGAGTATAGGAGACAGTACCCAGACAGAGTGTAGGAGACAGTACCCAGACAGAGTGTAGGAGACAGTACCCAGACAGGCTGTAGGAGACAGTACCCAGACAGAGTATAGGAGACAGTACCCAGACAGAGTATAGGAGACAGTACCCAGACAGAGTGTAGGAGACAGTACCCAGACAGAGTATAGGAGACAGTACCCAGACAGAGTATAGGAGGTAGTACCCAGACAGAGTATAGGAGGTAGTACCCAGACAGAGTATAGGAGGCAGTACCCAGACAGAGTATAGGAGACAGTACCCAGACAGAGTATAGGAGGTAGTACCCAGACAGAGTATAGGAGACAGTACCCAGACAGAGTATAGGAGACAGTACCCAGACAGAGTGTAGGAGACAGTACCCAGACAGAGTATAGGAGACAGTACCCAGACAGAGTATAGGAGACAGTACCCAGACAGAGTGTAGGAGGTAGTACCCAGACAGGCTGTAGGAGACAGTACCCAGACAGGCTATAGGAGACAGTACCCAGACAGAGTATAGGAGACAGTACCCAGACAGAGTATAGGAGACAGTACCCAGACAGGCTGTAGGAGACAGTACCCAGACAGAGCTGTAGGAGACAGTACCCAGACAGAGTATAGGAGACAGTACCCAGACAGAGTGTAGGAGACAGTACCCAGACAGAGTATAGGAGACAGTACCCAGACAGAGTATAGGAGACAGTACCCAGACAGAGTATAGGAGACAGTCCCCAGACAGAGTATAGGAGACAGTCCCCAGACAGAGTATAGGAGACAGTCCCCAGACAGAGTATAGGAGACAGTACCCAGACAGAGTATAGGAGACAGTACCCAGACAGACTATAGGAGACAGTACCCAGACAGAGTATAGGAGACAGTCCCCAGAAAGAGTATAGGAGACAGAACCCAGACAGGCTGTAGGAGACAGTACCCAGACAGAGTACAGGAGACAGTACCCAGACAGGCTGTAGGAGACAGTACCCAGACAGAGTATAGGAGACAGTACCCAGACAGAGTATAGGAGACAGTACCCAGACAGAGCATAGGAGACAGAACCCAGACAGGCTGTAGGAGACAGGAGACAGAACCCAGACAGGCTGTAGGAGACCGTACCAAATGTGTATTGTAATAGATTACAAAGACATGTACACAGTGTAGACTAGGACAATATTGTTTTGTCTTACAAAGGCACAGACTGTATAAAAACCTCAACTCCACTCAGCAGTAGGAATTACAAAACATGCTACTAGCTAACGTTTGGGAATTCATGTGACAAACCAAGTCATTGCATTTTGTAACTCTTCCTAGGCACTTTGCACAATGTTTGTTTACTTGGCCCAGCCTCCACATATTCAATGTGATTGTCTTGTGATTGTTTTTGACTGTTTTATTATGGGGGCTGTTGAGGCTGTTTTTGATGGTTTTATTGTCTGGTCTGTTGGGGCTGTTTTTGATGGTTTTATTGTGGGGGCTGTTGGGGCTGTTTTTGATGGTTTTATTGTGGGGCCTGTTGGGGCTGTTTTGATGGTTTTATTGTGGGGGCTGTTGGGGCTGTTTTGATGGTTTTATTGCGGGGCTGTTTTTGATGGTTTTATTGTCTGGTCTGTTGGGGCTGTTTTTGATGGTTTTATTGTGGGGGCTGTTGGGGCTGTTTTTGATGGTTTTATTGTGGGGCCTCTGTTTTGATGATTTTTATTGTGATTGTTTTGATGGTTTTATTGTGGGGGCTGTTGGGGCTGTTTTTGATGGTTTTATTGTCTGGGCTGTTTTGATGGTTTTATTGTGGGGCTGTTGGGGCTGTTTTGATGGTTTTATTGTGGGGCCTGTTGGGGCTGTTTTGATGGTTTTATTGTGGGGCCTGTTGGGGCTGTTTTGATGGTTTTATTGTGGGGCTGTTGGGGCTGTTTTGATGGTTTTATTGTGGGGGCTGTTGGGGCTGTTTTTGATGGTTTTATTGTGGGGGCTGTTTTGATGGTTTTATTGTGGGGCCTGTTGGGGCTGTTTTGATGGTTTTATTGTGGGGGCTGTTGGGGCTGTTTTTGATGGTTTTATTGTGGGGGCTGTTGGGGCTGTTTTTGATGGTTTTATTGTGGGGCCTGTTGAGGCTGTTTTGATGGTTTTATTGTGGGGTCTGTTGAGGCTGTTTTGATGGTTTTATTGTGGGGCCTGTTGGGGCTGTTTTGATGGTTTTATTGTGGGGCCTGTTGGGGCTGTTTTGATGGTTTTATTGTGGGACCTGTTGGGGCTGTTTTTGATGGTTTTATTGCGGGGCTGTTTTTGATGGTTTTATTGTGGGGCCTGTTGGGGCTGTTTTTGATGGTTTTATTGTGGGCCTGTTGGGGCTGTTTTTGATGGTTTTATTGCGGGGCTGTTTTTGATGGTTTTATTGTGGGGCCTGTTGGGGCTGTTTTTGATGGTTTTATTGTCTGTCCTGTTGGGGCTGTTTTGATGGTTTTATTGTGGGGCCTGTTGGGGCTGTTTTTGATGGTTTTATTGCGGGGCTGTTTTTGATGGTTTTATTGTGGGGCCTGTTGGGGCTGTTTTTGATGGTTTTATTGTGGGGCCTGTTGGGGCTGTTTTTGATGGTTTTATTGTGGGGCCTGTTGGGGCTGTTTTGATGGTTTTATTGTGGGGCCTGTTGGGGCTGTTTTGATGGTTTTATTGTGGGGCCTGTTGTGGGCTGTTTTTTTGATGGTTTTATTGTGGGGCCTGTTGGGGCTGTTTTGATGGTTTTATTGTGGGACCTGTTGGGGCTGTTTTGATGGTTTTATTGTGGGGCCTGTTGGGGCTGTTTTGATGGTTTTATTGTGGGGCCTGTTGGGGCTGTTTTTGATGGTTTTATTGTGGGGCCTGTTGGGGCTGTTTTGATGGTTTTATTGTGGGGCCTGTTGGGGCTGTTTTGATGGTTTTATTGTGGGGCCTGTTGGGGCTGTTTTTGATGGTTTTATTGTGGGGCCTGTTGGGGCTGTGTTGATGGTTTTATTGTGGGGCCTGTTGGGGCTGTTTTGATGGTTTTATTGTGTGATTAAATGGTTAAAATGGGAACCCTGCCTACCAGGCGCCCAGGGCTTCTGAATCAAGTCCACCTACCGCAAACAGCGCAGGACGAATATAAAAAATAAAATACAAATTCTACAGAAATGTTTGACAATCGACTAGTGATGCCTTGAAGAAGATCGGCCAGTCGATGTGAAATCGACCGGTTGGTGACCACTGCTCTATGACCTCAAGTCACTGAGTCAGTGTCCACGTCAGTGTTATTCTCAGAGGCAACCTGGAACCCATCCCAGTCCGCGTGGTCACATCCCAGTCCATCTGGAAGCATAGATTCTGATTGGTCAAACCAACCGTTGAACAGTCACTTCTTTTGGCTTCATTTACACACACAGACAAATTCTGATTTTTATTTTTTTTTTTCTCTACACTAGTTGTTCTTTTGAACTATTAGATCACTTCTGGAAAATATTGGATGTGAAAAGATCTAGTGAGATACCCAATGGGCTAGACAATTCTCTTCTCATCTTGAAAAATATATTTTTACTAAGAATGTGGAAGTCCATCAATTCACCATCATTGACACAACAGAACAAATCAAACTATCAAAATATCCTGGGAAACCGAGAAAAAACTAATTTAATACAATTTAAGGCCAAGTGGCAAACAAAAATGCAGGCAGTATGAATGGAGGTGTGAGCATGCGGGTCTGGGCTGGTGAGAAGTACTCACGGTTCGTCTCTTAACACAAGTTAAGACAATTCTTACAAGTCCCCTAGTTTTTGTGATGCTGCATGAGATGTCCAGGTGAGTGACATCCAGGTGTGTAAACGTGACAAATCTGATTCATGAATGACAGGTTGCAGGTACCCTAGCTATTAGAACTGTCAAATGGTTTGGAGCTCTATGCTGGATCTGGCCTGGGTTCATGACATCGTGTCAGTCTAGTGTTAGCCCCCGACAAGCCCCAAAACGGTTTTGCTAAATTTCCTGCAATTCTACTCATTTTTCCATAAGGTGGAGGCAAATGTTTGCCGTTTTTAATATAATAACTGATGATCAATGGAAATACCGAGAGGGCAGAAAATACTAAATAGTAAATACTGCCCTGTCGGTAATTCAACCATACTACAATCTTAGATAAATTAGCTGGACGCTAGACTACCAATAAAACGTTTCAATGCTGACATGGGCTTATTAAGTGACTGCACTTTGTGTTTTCTATTATTCTACATTTACATTTAAGTCATTTAGCAGACGCTCTTATCCAGAGCGACTTACAAATTGGTGCATTCACCTTATGACATCCAGTGGAACAGCCACTTTACAATAGTGCATCTAAATCTTTTAGGGGGGTGAGAAGGATTACTTATCCTATCCTAGGTATTCCCTCATCAGTAATTTGAGACCCAGAATTAGTCCCCCCCCCACAAAAAAAAGGTTGAAATATTGCCCACTATGCACATTTTGTACCAAGGCGGAAGTTAGAGATAAACACGTTTCTTGGAAACATTGGGTCACTTGATAACTTGTTGATACTACTGGTCAATCTTTGATAAGAACGTACGACTAACATGATAGCTAGCTATTTATTATCTAAAAACTGTCAACCAAAACACTGTCATCCTTGGCACTGCTGCCTTTTCAAAAAAGGGTGATTATGTTTGCAGGTTCATCGCCTGACTGCTAGATAATCAGTAGCAAGCAAGATATTCAACAACAACAGACAAAGTAGCAACCAAGATATTCAACAACAACAGACAAAGTAGCAACCAAGATATTCAACAACAACAGACAAAGTAGCAACCAAGATATTCAACAACAACAACAGACAAAGTAGAAACCAAGATATTCAACAACAACAACAACAGACAAAGTAGAAACCAAGATATTCAACAACAACAACAGACAAAGTAGAAACCAAGATATTCAACAACAACAACAGACAAAGTAGAAACCAGGATATTCAACAACAGACAAAGTAGAAACCAAGATATTCAACAACAACAGACAAAGTAGCAACCAAGATATTCAACAACAATAACAGACAAAGTAGAAACTAAGATATTCAACAACAACAACAACAACAACAGACAAAGTAGAAACCAAGATATTCAACAACAACAACAGACAAAGTAGAAACCAAGATATTCAACAACAATAACAGACAAAGTAGAAACCAGGATATTCAACAACAACAGACAAAGTAGAAACCAAGATATTCAACAACAACAACAGACAAAGTAGAAACCAAGATATTCAACAACAACAGACAAAGTAGCAACCAAGATATTCAACAACAACAGACAAAGTAGAAACCAAGATATTCAACAACAACAGACAAAGTAGCAACCAAGATATTCAACAACAACAGACAAAGTAGCAACCAAGATATTCAACAACAACAACAGACAAAGTAGAAACCAAGATATTCAACAACAACAACAGACAAAGTAGCAACCAGGATATTCAACAACAACAGACAAAGTAGAAACCAAGATATTCAACAACAATAACAGACAAAGTAGAAACCAAGATATTCAACAACAGACAAAGTAGAAACCAAGATATTCAATAACAATAACAGACAAAGTAGAAACCAAGATATTCAACAACAACAACAAAGTAGAAACCAAGACAAAGTAGAAACCAAGATATTCAACAACAACAGACAAAGTAGAAACCAGGATATTCAACAACAGACAAAGTAGAAACCAAGATATTCAACAACAACAACAACAACAGACAAAGTAGCAAACAGATATTCAACAACAGACAAAGTAGAAACCAAGATATTCAACAACAACAACAAATTAGCAATGCCCAGAGCCAGACGAGACTGTAAAGATTAAAACCATTAACGGGATATCAAGTGGCTGGTCTGTTTTCTAACTAGCAAAGTAGAAACCAAGATATTCATCATCCAAACTTTTATTTGTTTCAACGAAAGCCAACATTTTGGTTTTTTTAAACGTACAAATGGTACTTGCTAAATTACTTACTAATTGTTAATGTTTGTAAACTAGTTAACGAACACATATCGGTGTTTATACAGATTAGCTAGCTAAATTATCGTTAGCTAGCTGGAGAAAGTAACTAACTAGCCGACGTTAGCTAACAACTCGCAACAGTGACTAGACAAAGTAGCAAATGCCAAGATTTTTTTTTTTTGTTGATGACTTTAAAAATGACAAACTTCTCTGGCGTGATATTTTTTGTTAACTACAAGATAAAGAAAACATTGATTAGCTAGCTAGACAAAGTAGACTTACAAAGATATTCAACCCCAGAATGTTGTAGTTGCCAGTGATCTCTATTCTTCTCTCAGGCAACAAATTCCATAAGGCTTCTGAGTCCAGAC
>NW_026290867.1:0-40000 GCF_023373465.1 Oncorhynchus keta | reverse complement strand
CTATAGAACTCCTCTTTGATGTCACAGAGTCTTCTGTGGCCAGGGAAGGAGATGAAGACATCTGCTAATGCTTTGATAGCCAGACACACACTCCTTATTGTGCGGCAAATTGTGGCCTTGTTCAGCTGTTCTGCATCCCCCACTGAGTACAGGAAGGCTCCACTAGCAAAAAGCGCAAGGCCACACAAACCATTTGCTCCACACTCAGTGCATGGCTCCGTGCAGTGCGGTGCTTAATCCTGGGACCCAGTAGTCTGCATAGATACCTGATGCCATCTGCAGAAAACCTGTATCTTTCATATAGATGGTCGTCAGGGAAGGCCAGTGGGTCCAACCGGTCCCTGAAGACCCTTTCTCGCCTGAAGGCTCTCCTCAGCACAAGTGCTTCTTCATCCACCACATCTCGCACGAATGGGCATGCCATTGTCAGAGCACAAAGGAACACACAATTTTGGGCCTTCATATAGGCTAGTGGCCACACCTGGTGCTGGGGGTGGGCAAAAGAGGGCGATGCCTTATAACGATGACTTGGTTGTACTGATTGCTGGGAAAATAAAAAAACCTTAGAAAGATGCCACCGTCCTGTGTCCTCACAATAAGAGCTCATATGTCATGGCTCACTTGACTTTACGAGAATATACCTAATTTTTATTTTGAGCTGTGTCATCTTCTTGGAGCTGGGGGAGGAAATACAAATAATGATTAATACATTTGTGTTACAGTTAGCATACAGTGTACATTGAAGGCATATCTCACCTCCCTCTCAAGTTTTTTTATTTCAAGGTCCAGTTTCCTAATTGTCCTCTTTTTTATTTCGGACTCCAGTGCAAGATTTTCCATCTTTTTCTTCTTGTACTGAATGTCTATGTCTGCCAGTTCTATTTGGCGCCGGAGGTGGTTGCCATACAACTTTCTGATAGCTTGTGAGCTCTGTGAACACAATACAATTAGCGCAGCTGGAATTTGGCAGGATGTGGTGTCCTTTTATTAATACGCACTATGTTGCCAGGCTGGTTTTCCCACTGTATAGCATCTGGGTCCTGTAAAAGAAATTAGATTTTTTGATTTTGATGAGGACTCCTCACCATTGTAGAGTAAATAGTACTTTCACAGTCTTACCATGATACCTCATGCCTTCTGGAATCCAGAGAGATGGTCTCCTCCTCATCATCATCGTCTCCATCATGTGCTGTTGCTGCTGCACTGGGGCCTTCACCCTATCACATTTAATCGGATTCATATTGAAGCTAGTAGACAAGACATGCCAGGCCTACAGTATGCCTTTGATGGAGTACTCACTGGATCAGCATCGTCTGGTGCTTGTGCTGGTGGCTCTAACAGGAACACAGTGCTGCCAGACACTGCAAGGCAATAGGTAAACCAAAGTCAGACAGTCCAAATTGATTCAATATGAATGTGGTTGTATCCCATGTAGAGATGGAAGGACATACCTTGAATGAAGCGGGTGGCATCTTGGGAGGAACCTATGCTCGTCTCTTTCCCCCAGGGATCCCCTCTAAGACGGGCCTGCCTTTATTTAGCTCCAAGGCCATGTCCTCTGCTGGGGTAAGGTCAGCCTTTGGTGACCCACCACCCGTCTTGGTGACCCACCACCCGTGCCTTGTCTGTGGGTATTCACACAGACAATGTGTGAGCAGGCACCTTCTGGGTACAATATATGCTTGTGCTTTGTTAAATATTAGTCAGGGACCATACCATTCTGCAGAATGTTCTTGTATTTGATTTTGACCTGCTGCCATGTCCGTTTTGGCCCGTTCATGTTTAATCTACACACATTTAATGGAGTCACACTGCAAAAATTACTTGGTATTTGTCTTGTTTTCAGTAAAAATATATTTTAAAAAACTTAAATAAAGATGTATTTTCTTGATTTGCTAAATGACCTAGCAAAATAAGTATAGTTTAGACAAAAATATAAACTTTAAGTAAATGTGTGCTTAAAACAAGCAAATAAAAAATCTGTCAATATAATAAAAATTCTCTTGAAATAAGTTTACTTTTTCCATAAACACTTAATTTTAGAAAAGTTCGTTTCACTGGCAGATTTTTTTGCTTATTTTCCTAGGTAATTTTGCTCGAGAAAATATTCAAGATGTTTTTTAGATATTTTTTTTTACTGAAAACAAGACAAAAATACTAAGTAAGAAAGACATTTTTGCAGTGCAGTGAGCAACCGACCTTGGGTCCTTTGAAAGGCGCTATATAAATTAAAGTGATTATTATTATAGCTCATCTATTTATTCAATAAAATGTTATTTATATAGCACGTTTCACAATTGTTTCATTCTGTCAAAGCAGCTGTACATTAATGAAAGCAGGAGAAACACAAAAAAACGGTGGACAACATAAGAAGCAGAGTACAACGGCTAAGATTAAACCATACTGAGCGTAGTAACGTTAAATAATAATGTAAGGCTTTAATAATAATTTATCATAGCTTTATACAGTGTGATGGACTTACTTTACACAATTTCACTCATATCTGCAGTGCATTTCAATTAAAAATGTAACCGTTTCATAATTACAGTACAACTGCGTTTTTGGAGATGTGAATTAAATATTTGAATTGTAATTGTGATGTTTCAGCGGAGCGGTGAGTGTGTAATTGTGCACTACTTACGCATTCAGGCGGTCTGCAATACTTTGCCACGCTTTTTCTCTTTGCTTTATCACTGTGGCGGTGTTGCCTTTCTTCTTAATTATATCTTTTACCTCCTCGTATGCCTCCATGAGGATTTGTGCTTCCGACGGGGAAAAGTACGCGGCTCTAGTTGCCATGGTAAATCAGTTAATCTGTGATCTGTGGCGGGGTCTATTTGAGTGAGCCGTGAGCGCGCACCTATCCAGGATTGGTTTCACCTGGCTTAATGAATCCGTGTCTGCTCATCCTGGCTTGGTCTTTGTGCAACCAATTAAGCCTGGACGCACATGTTTTGGCTTCATTGAGCTCAGCTGAGTCATTTATCCCGGATGTCTTAATTCTACTTTTGTGCAACAGGCCCCTGAGCTCCACCTGCTCTGCTCTTACTGATCCAAAACGTGTTTGTGTGTTGCCTAACCAATGGCTGTGCTGTGTGCTGCCTAACCAATGGCTGTGCTGTGTGCTGTTTAACCAATGGCTGTGCTGTGTGCTGTTTAACCAATGGCTGTGCTGTGTGCTGCCTAACCAATGGCTGTGCTGTGTGCTGCTTAACCAATGGCTGTGTGTTGCCTAACCAATGGCTGTGCTGTGTGTTGTTTAACCAATGGCTGTGCTGTGTTCTGTTTAACCAATGGCTGTGCTGTGTGCTGTTTAACCAATGGCTGTGCTGTGTGCTGTTTAACCAATGGCTGTGCTGTGTGTTGTTTAACCAATGGCTGTGCTGTGTGCTGTTTAACCAATGGCTGTGCTGTGTGCTGTTTAACCAATGGCTGTGCTGTGTGTTGTTTAACCAATGGCTGTGCTGTGTGCTGTTTAACCAATGGCTGTGCTGCCTGCTGCTTAACCAATGGCTGTGCTGTGTGTTGTTTAACCAATGGCTGTGCTGTGTGCTGCCTAACCAATGGCTGTGCTGTGTGCTGTTTAACCAATGGCTGTGCTGTGTTCTGCTTAACCAATGGCTGTGCTGTGTGCTGCTTAACCAATGGCTGTGCTGTGTGCTGTTTAACCAATGGCTGTGCTGTGTGCTGTTTAACCAATGGCTGTGCTGTGTGTTGTTTAACCAATGGCTGTGCTGTGTGCTGTTTAACCAATGGCTGTGCTGTGTGCCGTTTAACCAATGGCTGTGCTGTGTGCTGTTTAACCAATGGCTGTGCTGTGTGTCTGCTTAACCAATGGCTGTGCTGTGTGCTGCTTAACCAATGGCTGTGCTGTGTGCTAAACCAATGGCTGTGCTGTGTGCTGTTTAACCAATGGCTGTGCTGTGTGTTGTTTAACCAATGGCTGTGCTGTGTGTTGTTTAACCAATGGCTGTGCTGTGTGCTGTTTAACCAATGGCTGTGCTGTGTGTTGTTTAACCAATGGCTGTGCTGTGTGCTGTTTAACCAATGGCTGTGCTGTGTGTTGTTTAACCAATGGCTGTGCTGTGTGCTGTTTAACCAATGGCTGTGCTGTGTGTGTTTAACCAATGGCTGTGCTGTGTGCTGCTTAACCAATGGCTGTGCTGTGTGCTGTTAACCAATGGCTGTGCTGTGTGCTGTTTAACCAATGGCTGTGCTGTGTGCTGCTTAACCAATGGCTGTGCTGTGTGCTGCTTAACCAATGGCTGTGCTGCGTGCTGCCTAACCAATGGCTGTGCTGTGTGTTTATTAACCAATGGCTGTGCTGCCTAACCAATGGCTGTGCTGTGTGTTGCCTAACCAATGGCTGTGCTGTGTTCTGCTTAACCAATGGCTGTGCTGTGTGCTGTTTAACCAATGGCTGTGCTGTGTGTTGCTTAACCAATGGCTGTGCTGTGTGTTGCCTAACCAATGGCTGTGCTGTGTGCTGCTTAACCAATGGCTGTGCTGTGTGCTGCTTAACCAATGGCTGTGCTGTGTGTTGCCTAACCAATGGCTGTGCTGTGTGTTGCCTAACCAATGGCTGTGCTGTGTGTTGCTTAACCAATGGCTGTGCTGTGTGCTGTTTAACCAATGGCTGTGCTGTGTGCTGTTTAACCAATGGCTGTGCTGCGTGCTGCCTAACCAATGGCTGTACTGTGTGCTGTTTAACCAATGGCTGTGCTGTGTGCTGTTTAACCAATGGCTGTGCTGTGTGCTGCCTAACCAATGGCTGTGCTGTGTGCTGCCTAACCAATGGCTGTGCTGTGTGCTGTTTAACCAATGGCTGTGCTGTGTGTTGTTTAACCAATGGCTGTGCTGTGTGCTGTTTAACCAATGGCTGTGCTGTGTGTTGTTTAACCAATGGTTGTGCTGTGTGCTGTTTAACCAATGGCTGTGCTGTGTGCTGCCTAACCAATGGCTGTGCTGTGTGCTGCCTAACCAATGGCTGTGTGCTGTTTAACCAATGGCTGTGCTGTGTGCTGCCTAACCAATAGCTGTGCTGTGTGCTGCCTAACCAATGGCTGTGCTGTGTGCTGCTTAACCAATGGCTGTGCTGTGTGCTGCCTAACCAATGGCTGTGCTGTGTGCTGCCTAACCAATGGCTGTGCTGTGTGCTGCCTAACCAATGGCTGTGCTGTGTGTTGCCTAACCAATGGCTGTGCTGTGTGCTGCCTAACCAATGGCTGTGCTGTGTGTTGCCTTTGATGGCAGTTCAGGAGGAGAGTCAAAGGTTTCTTCCCATTTATTTATTTTGATTAAGTCCTCGTCCCAAATAAAATCCACTATCTTACACGTGGACGAGCCTATAGGCTGTTCTGTTCAGTTTGACAAGGAGAGCACGAAGATGAGAAGGAAGACTGGAGGTCAACTTTAATAGCTGGCTACAACTGTAATTGATTTTAATACAAAAAAAACAATTATGTTTCTTGCCCTTTATGTATTTACCAGAGTTATTGACCTCATAATAAGACAGATTCAAGTACCAGAGATGTGTCAGTCAAATCCTCCAGCCATCACACACTCTTTAAATAGCCCACTTACATGTCAGCGAGGAGCTGTTAGGTTAAAACCAAGACTGAAATATGAGGGGTTTATGAGAGGGTATGCCACAGGCCTACCTTGTTTGAAATAAAAGGGTGAAAAGGCACAGGCCTACCCGTTGTTAGCTTTTAAACAGATCTCATTTTACAAAGTGATCGATAACAGGGCTTTGGTCCCGTGATGCTTTCTGCTAGAGACAAGCTGCAAAGTACCCTGGGAAAGATGTGACTCAGATGCATTATGGGAATATCACTGTTTAATTTCTTTGACGTTCAGAGATTGAGTTATTCAACCTTCTATAGCCGATGGAGACAACAACAAATAGACCTGGGAAGTCATCTGATTCGGCCACTATCGATTGATGAAGCTATTCACTTTCTGTACAATGGAAGATGTTTAAACCCAGGCAGCTTTTAGGGAAACACTTGTGACCTTCTGTCGTTCGGTTAAAGTTCAACGACAGAACTTAACCCAACGACAGAACTTAACCCAACGACAGAACTTAACCCAACGACAGAACTTAACCCAACAATAGAACTTAACCCAACGACAGAACTTAACCCAACAACAGAACTTAACCCAACGACAGAACTTAACCCAACAACAGAACTTAACCCAACGACAGAACTTAACCCAACGACAGAACTTAACCCAACGACAGAACTTAACCCAACAATAGAGCTTAACCCAACGACAGAACTTAACCCAACGACAGAACTTAACCCAACGACAGAACTTAACCCAACAATAGAACTTAACCCAACGACAGAACTTAACCCAACGACAGAACTTAACCCAACGACAGAACTTAACCCAACGACAGAACTTAACCCAACAATAGAACTTAACCCAACGACAGAACTTAACCCAACAATAGAACTTAACCCAACGACAGAACTTAACCCAACGACAGAACTTAACCCAACAATAGAACTTAACCCAACGACAGAACTTAACCAACAATAGAACTTAACCCAACGACAGAACTTAACCCAACGACAGAGCTTAACCCAACGACAGAGGTGACAGAACTTAACCCAACGACAGAACTTAACCCAACGACAGAACTTAACCCAACAATAGATCTTAACACAACGACAGAGCCTCCCTGTGACAGAACTTAAAACAATAGAGCTTAACCAACTGGGGTGGAAGAACTTCTGTCTGGGGTGGAACGACAGAACTGTCTGGGGAACTGGAAACAATAGAGCCTAACCTCTGACAGAACTTAACCCAACGACAGAACTTAACCCTACGACAGAACTTAACCCAACGACAGAACTTAACCCAACGACAGAAGGTCACATGTGTATCCCTAAAAGCCACCTGGGTTTAGATTTCTTCCATTAAACTTCTTCCTACTCTGTCTGGGGTGGAATGGTAGGACCTACTCTGTCTGGGGTGGAAAGGTAGGACCTACTCTGTCTGGGGTGGAAAGGTAGGACCTACTCTGTCTGGGATGGAAAGGTAGGACCTACTCTGTCTGGGGTGGAAAGGTAGGTCCTACTCTGTCTGGGGTGGAAAGGTAGGACCTACTCTGTCTGGGGTGGAAAGGTAGGACCTACTCTGTCTGGGGTGGAAAGGTAGGACCTACTCTGTCTGGTGTGGAAAGGTAGGACCTACTCTGTCTGGTGTGGAAAGGTAGGACCTCCTCTGTCTGGGGTGGAAAGGTAGGCCTATCTTTTGAAAGTACCGTGCTCAGATTCAAAATGAAGTCTTAGATTTAATTATTTGCAAATAGGGACAGTTTTGTTGCAAACAAGACACAGTGATTTGGCCTTGAAGAAACATGATCAGATGAACACATAGGTCTATCTCTCTGTCCGTTCTTAAGCTGAAAGATTTCGCTATAATGTGTTAAATGACCTAGAACTCTCTTAAATGTTTATAAATTCTTGGACCTACAAATACGATGATAGATTCATGCAATGCTTTTAAATATTTAAGCAGATTCTTTCCGCCCCTACTCTTGTCCACAGTGGTCTGCGAACCCAGAACCTTCTGGCCACGCAGCCCTGTTGTGCAATCAAAATTCCTTTGTTGTCACGTAATGCTTAGAGGATGAAGAACGGTTTCTATAACTGCCTATCTACTGCTCTGGTCTGTCCAACACGTGTGGTTAAATGGTAGACGCTCTCTGCTATCCACTTTGTTTTAATTGTTATTTTGGGTATAGGGGAGGGTCACTTGTTTTTTTCCACCCCCAAGGCATTCAGGGAGGGTTTAGGTTACATAGATTTTGCTGACGGGATGGTCATCCCATTTTAATTTCAGAGAGGTCTGATATTCTCCATGTAACCGTTATTATAAATAATGTTCCCTCCTTTACATCACTTTGAGCAGAGTTCGCGGTGGGCCGGAGCGGGCCACCTGGTTCAAGCCCTGGAAGCAGCCCTGGGGAATCCGAAACCAATGCAATTAACTTTCACCCGCGCCCGGGACAGATTCATTCGAATCCCCTCATTGTTCTCAATGGGGGATGTGATCGCGTGTGGTTAGACTCAGAGCGCTTTCCATTTACATAGGATAGGCCTAACGTTCTGATCATCGTTTCGAAATGCAGCGATTTTAAAGTATTCCGTGACACTTGATTATTTCAGAAAATAAGTTATTGAAAAGTCTCTTTCGGGGATTGCCTTTGCTTTACCAGATACTGTGTACTATTTTGGTGTTTGACAAACCGCTCCGACTCAGTGCTCAATAACCAGTGGATCAACTGGTCGATCTTTAAGGCATTACTAGTCGATCACCAAACATTTCTATGGAAATGCCAATGATAAAGCCTTGCGCTCATATTTTGTTTTTCCATTCGTCTTGGTCTGCTGGTGGTAGGTGTACTTGAGAAGCCCCCACGCGCCTGGTAGGAAAAGTGTTCTCATTTTAAACCATTTTCATTTGTCTGATGGGATAAACATTCCTGCCTACCCAGGTGACCAGGAAAGCTAAATAAAGTATGCCTTCCGCGCTGGCCAATCAGATAGCGCAAATCACCGTGCCTACAACTTCCACGACCCCAGAGCAAAGTTTGATACAAGCCTAGGTGAGATTTAATAACCTTAAAAAAAAAACATGACCAGAGAGAGACTGTCAAAGAGTACAGCAAAGTTTGATACTAGCCTTGCTCAGTGTGCCCTAATTTTCCAGCTTCAGCCCTCCTCCTTCCCCTCGGATCGCTCCAATATATCTCATCACGCTAATGTCCAGGGGGGCTCTCACCTGGGCTACTGCTGTATTTTGAAGTAGGTATTATATATATATATATTAACAAATTATTTGATGAAAACATTGGCCTTACTGCTATTAGCCGATAGAAACACATTGAATAACAGATAGTCCTTACTGCTATTAGCCCATAGAAACACATTGAATAACAGATAGTCCTTACTGCTATTAGCCCATAGAAACACATTGAATAACAAATAGTCCTTACAGCTATTAGCCCATAGAAACACATTGAATAACAGATAGTCCTTACAGCTATTAGCCCATAGAAACACATTGAATAACAGATAGTCCTTACAGCTATTAGCCCATAGAAACACATTGAATAACAGATAGTCCTTACTGCTATTAGCCCATAGAAACACATTGAATAACAGATAGTCCTTACTGCTATTAGCCCATAGAAACACATTGAATAACAGATAGTCCTTACTGCTATTAGCCCATAGAAACACATTGAATAACAGATAGTCCTTACTGCTATTAGCCCATAGAAACACATTGAATAACAGATAGTCCTTACTGCTATTAGCCCATAGAAACACATTGAATAACAGATAGTCCTTACTGCTATTAGAAAAACACATTGAATAACAGATAGTCCTTACTGCTATTAGCCCATAGAAACACATTGAATAACAGATAGTCCTTACTGCTATTAGCCCATAGAAACACATTGAATAACAGATAGTCCTTACTGCTATTAGCCCATAGAAACACATTGAATAACAGATAGTCCTTACTGCTATTAGCCCATAGAAACACATTGAATAACAGATAGTCCTTACTGCTATTAGCCCATAGAAACACATTGAATAACAGATAGTCCTTACTGCTATTAGCCCATAGAAACACATTGAATAACAGATAGTCCTTACTGCTATTAGCCCATAGAAACACATTGAATAACAGATAGTCCTTACTGCTATTAGCCCATAGAAACACATTGAATAACAGATAGTCCTTACTGCTATTAGCCCATAGAAACACATTGAATAACAGATAGTCCTTACTGCTATTAGCCCATAGAAACACATTGAATAACAGATAGTCCTTACTGCTATTAGCCCATAGAAACACATTGAATAACAGATAGTCCTTACTGCTATTAGCCCATAGAAACACATTGAATAACAGATAGTCCTTACTGCTATTAGCCCATAGAAACACATTGAATAACAGATAGTCCTTACTGCTATTAGCCCATAGAAACACATTGAATAACAGATAGTCCTTACTGCTATTAGCCCATAGAAACACATTGAATAACAGATAGTCCTTACTGCTATTAGCCCATAGAAACACATTGAATAACAGATAGTCCTTACTGCTATTAGCCCATAGAAACACATTGAATAACAGATAGTCCTTACTGCTATTAGCCCATAGAAACACATTGAATAACAGATAGTCCTTACTGCTATTAGCCCATAGAAACACATTGAATAACAGATAGTCCTTACTGCTATTAGCCAATAGAAACACATTGAATAACAGATAGTCCTTACTGCTATTAGCCCATAGAAACACATTGAATAACAGATAGTCCTTACTGCTATTAGCCCATAGAAACACATTGAATAACAGATAGTCCTTACTGCTATTAGCCCATAGAAACACATTGAATAACAGATAGTCCTTACTGCTATTAGCCCATAGAAACACATTGAATAACAGATAGTCCTTACTGCTATTAGCCCATAGAAACACATTGAATAACAGATAGTCCTTACTGCTATTAGCCCATAGAAACACATTGAATAACAGATAGTCCTTACTGCTATTAGCCCATAGAAACACATTGAATAACAGATAGTCCTTACTGCTATTAGCCCATAGAAACACATTGAATAACAGATAGTCCTTACTGCTATTAGCCCATAGAAACACATTGAATAACAGATAGTCCTTACTGCTATTAGCCCATAGAAACACATTGAATAACAGATAGTCCTTACTGCTATTAGCCCATAGAAACACATTGAATAACAGATAGTCCTTACTGCTATTAGCCCATAGAAACACATTGAATAACAGATAGTCCTTACTGCTATTAGCCCATAGAAACACATTGAATAACAGATAGTCCTTACTGCTATTAGCCCATAGAAACACATTGAATAACAGATAGTCCTTACTGCTATTAGCCCATAGAAACACATTGAATAACAGATAGTCCTTACTGCTATTAGCCCATAGAAACACATTGAATAACAGATAGTCCTTACTGCTATTAGCCCATAGAAACACATTGAATAACAGATAGTCCTTACTGCTATTAGCCCATAGAAACACATTGAATAACAGATAGTCCTTACTGCTATTAGCCCATAGAAACACATTGAATAACAGATAGTCCTTACTGCTATTAGCCCATAGAAACACATTGAATAACAGATTCATACATTGAAAAACAGATAGTAAAAAACAAATCTGAAGGAAGTTTGTTTTGAAGTGTCTGATATCGCAGAGATGTAAGAAAGATTAGACGCTAAACTACTTCCATTAACGTTTTTAACTGCTACCGGGCTACCTTCATGACAGTCTACTGAGGCTTCTGGGAAATACACGCAACAGGTTTTTTTTTAAATCATCTGAGTGGTAGATCTCCGCTTGCTTTTTGACTCCGAAGGTGACCTTGACTCCGAAGGTGACCTTGACACCGAAAAGGTTGGTGACCATTGCTCTGACTTATGACCAGAGTCAAATCCAGCATATTGCCTCTTTATAATGTCCCCAATATGTTCCAGGGTCACCCTGTAAAACAACACCTATCATACTACTACGACCCTGTAAAACAACACCTATCATACTACTATGACTGACCCTGTAAAACAACACCTATCATACTACTATGACTGACCCTGTAAAACAACACCTATCATACTACTATGACTGACCCTGTAAAACAACACCTATCATACTACTATGACCGACCCTGTAAAACAACACCTATCATACTACTATGACTGACCCTGTAAAACAACACCTATCATACTACTATGACTGACCCTGTAAAACAACACCTATCATACTACTATGACTGACCCTGTAAAACAACACCTATCATACTACTACGACCCTGTAAAACAACACCTATCATACTACTATGACTGACCCTGTAAAACAACACCTATCATACTACTATGACCGACCCTGTAAAACAACACCTATCATACTACTATGACTGACCCTGTAAAACAACACCTATCATACTACTATGACCGACCCTGTAAAACACCTACACTACTATCATAAAACTACACCTATCATACTACTATGACCCTGTAAAACAACACCTATCATACTACTATGACCCTGTAAAACAACACCTATCATACTACTATGACTGACCCTGTAAAACAACACCTATCATACTACTATGACTGACCCTGTAAAACAACACCTATCATACTACTATGACTGACCCTGTAAAACAACACCTATCATACTACTATGACTGACCCTGTAAAACAACACCTATCATACTACTATGACTGACCCTGTAAAACAACACCTATCATACTACTATGACTGACCCTGTAAAACAACACCTATCATACTACTATGACCCTGTAAAACAACACCTATCATACTACTATGACTGACCCTGTAAAACAACACCTATCATACTACTATGACCGACCCTGTAAAACAACACCTATCATACTACTATGACCCTGTAAAACAACACCTATCATACTACTATGACTGACCCTGTAAAACAACACCTATCATACTACTATGACCGACCCTGTAAAACAACACCTATCATACTACTATGACCCTGTAAAACAACACCTATCATACTACTATGACTGACCCTGTAAAACAACACCTATCATACTACTATGACTGACCCTGTAAAACAACACCTATCATACTACTATGACCGACCCTGTAAAACAACACCTATCATACTACTATGACCCTGTAAAACAACACCTATCATACTACTATGACTGACCCTGTAAAACAACACCTATCATACTACTATGACTGACCCTGTAAAACAACACCTATCATACTACTATGACCGACCCTGTAAAACAACACCTATCATACTACTATGACTGACCCTGTAAAACAACACCTATCATACTACTATGACCCTGTAAAACAACACCTATCATACTACTATGACTGACCCTGTAAAACAACACCTATCATACTACTATGACTGACCCTGTAAAACAACACCTATCATACTACTATGACTGACCCTGTAAAACAACACCTATCATACTACTATGACTGACCCTGTAAAACAACACCTATCATACTACTATGACTGACCCTGTAAAACAACACCTATCATACTACTATGACTGACCCTGTAAAACAACACCTATCATACTACTATGACCGACCCTGTAAAACAACACCTATCATACTACTATGATACTACTACTACTATGACTGACCCTGTAAAACAACACCTATCATACTACTATGACTGACCCTGTAAAACAACACCTATCATACTACTATGACTGACCCTGTAAAACAACACCTATCATACTACTATGACTGACCCTGTAAAACAACACCTATCATACTACTATGACTGACCCTGTAAAACAACACCTATCATACTACTGTGACCAACCCTGTAAAACAACACCTATCATACTACTATGACCCTGTAAAACAACACCTATCATACTACTATGACTGACCCTGTAAAACAACACCTATCATACTACTATGACTGACCCTGTAAAACAACACCTATCATACTACTATGACTGACCCTGTAAAACAACACCTATCATACTACTATGACTGACCCTGTAAAACAACACCTATCATACTACGATGACTGACCCTGTAAAACAGCACCTATCATACTACTATGACTGACCCTGTAAAACAGCACCTATCATACTACTATGACTGACCCTGTAAAACAACACATTTCACTGCTCCAGTCCGCTGTGTGAGAATAAAACACACACATATATATAAATTAGATAAATTCATTAAAAAGATTAATAATAATAATAATAATAATAATATAGATTATATATATATATATATCTGTGACCAAAAGAGAGGATATGGATTTCTGAGCCTGTAGAAACCAAAGTAACAAACTGACAGGATGTCTGGACCTTGATGGCAGCAGGTAGTAAATAAGAATGTGTTCTTAAAATGACTTGCCTCGTTAAATAATATATAAATGGTACAGATAGAGATTGTATTGCGTTGTCGATATAAGAGTCGATGGTGTAGTCCTGATTCAGGCCGTTATCTTATTCCGTTACTCTGATGGACCAAAGACTCCTAATTTATTCAATAGTTGGATAACGAACCTTGAAGCTTTTTTTTAATTTTTTATTTTATTAAGAAAAAAAAACTACAACAAAACAACTCTTAACAATGTCCAGTCTATTTGATACAAGACCCTTCACATTTCACAGCATCATATTCACAAGTCTTCAAAAAAAACGAGTCACGTCTGTAAAAACTACAACTTCAATGTGAAGGCATATGTTGTCCAAACACACATCAACCGGGTACATTGAAGGACAATATGTCATAGCACAGCCCACTGGGTTATATCCAATACTCTGGCGCTTTAACAACAATTTGTTTTTTAAATCACACTGTTCAGTCACATGTTGTTAAAAACCCCCTGGTGAATAAGGTTGGTGTAGGTGGCACTGGTTTGGCAGAATATCGACAGACTGTTAAAAACCCCCTGGTGAATAAGGTCGGTGTAGGTGGCACTGGTTTGGCAGAGTATCGACAGACTGTTAAAAACCCCCTGGTGAATAAGGTTGGTGTAGGTGGCACTGGTTTGGCAGAATATCGACAGACTGTTAAAAACCCCCTGGTGAATAAGGTTGGTGTAGGTGGCACTGGTTTGGCAGAATATCGACAGACTGTTAAAAACCCCCTGGTGAATAAGGTTGGTGTAGGTGGCACTGGTTTGGCAGAATATCGACAGACTGTTAAAAACCCCCTGGTGAATAAGGTTGGTGTAGATGGCACTGGTTTGGCAGAATATCGACAGACTGTTAAAAACCCCCTGGTGAATAAGGTTGGTGTAGGTGGCACTGGTTTGGCAGAATATCGACAGACTGTTAAAAACCCCCTGGTGAATAAGGTTGGTGTAGGTGGCACTGGTTTGGCAGAATATCGACAGACTGTTAAAACCCCCTGGTGAATAAGGTTGGTGTAGGTGGCACTGGTTTGGCAGAATATCGACAGACTGTTAAAAACCCCCTGGTGAATAAGGTTGGTGTAGGTGGCACTGGTTTGGCAGAATATCGACAGACTGTTAAAAACCCCCTGGTGAATAAGGTTGGTGTAGGTGGCACTGGTTTGGCAGAATATCGACAGACTGTTAAAAACCCCCTGGTGAATAAGGTTGGTGTAGGTGGCACTGGTTTGGCAGAATATCGACAGACTGTTAAAAACCCCCTGGTGAATAAGGTTGGTGTAGGTGGCACTGGTTTGGCAGAATATCGACAGACTGTTAAAAACCCCCTGGTGAATAAGGTTGGTGTAGATGGCACTGGTTTGGCAGAATATCGACAGACTGTTAAAAACCCCCTGGTGAATAAGGTTGGTGTAGGTGGCACTGGTTTGGCAGAATATCGACAGACTGTTAAAAACCCCTGGTGAATAAGGTTGGTGTAGGTGGCACTGGTTTGGCAGAATATCCAGACTGTTAAAAACCCCTGGTGAATAAGGTTGGTGTAGGTGGCACTGGTTTGGCAGAATATCGACAGACTGTTAAAAACCCCTGGTGAATAAGATTGGTGTGGGTGGCACTGGTTTGGCAGAATATCGACAGACTGTTAAAAACCCCTGGTGAATAAGGTTGGTGTAAAAATATCCCTGGTGAATAAGGTTGGTGTAGGTGGCACTGGTTTGGCAGAATATCGACAGACTGTTAAAACCCCCTGGTGAATAAGGTTGGTGTAGGTGGCACTGGTTTGGCAGAATATCGACAGACTGTTAAAAACCCCCTGGTGAATAAGGTTGGTGTAGGTGGCACTGGTTTGGCAGAGTATCGACAGACTGTTAAAACCCCCCTGGTGAATAAGGTTGGTGTAGGTGGCACTGGTTTGGCAGAATATCGACAGACTGTTAAAAACCCCCTGGTGAATAAGGTTGGTGTAGGTGGCACTGGTTTGGCAGAATATCGACAGACTTGCAATTTCCAACCAATACGAAAAGGAGGGAAAACCTGGCATCAAAGATTTTCTAAAAGGTGACAAGATAATCAAGGGCCTGTGTAGAAGGAATAATAAGGCATACTTTTAGAAACGGATGACTCTTTGCTGTAGGTGTCAGTGGCAGTCAGACCCTCACCCTTTACAGTGGGGGAGTTCTCTGTGCCGGGTCCACTCAGAGGGATACGTCTCCTTTTACACACCAGGGCCCCAGAGTCAGCTTTCTCCAGGCCCGGCGTGGAAGACTGAGTATCAGTCCACGTTGAAGCTATGTTACCAACACTACTGCCGTTGATCTCTTCCCCCTGAGCCTTGTCTTTGTCAGGCACAGACAGCTGGTCCTCTGGGAACCCAGTGGGGCTGGGTCTAGGGGACCACGGCAGGCCCGTGGTCACCTTTCTCTGGTAAGATCCTCTAGAGCCCCACCCTGCTGCCATGGAAGTGAAAGGAGAGTCTGGGTAGTAGGTGAGAGCGTGGGAGTTCTGTAGAGGCAGGGATTTAATCCCGTAAGGGAGCAGGCTGCTAGAGTAGTCCCCTTCATAGGAACTGAGATCCAGTTTGTTGGGGCCAGCTCCTCCCTGTTGCATGGAGATAAACCACCTCTGGGAGGCGCTGTCCTCTGGCTGAGGGGAGAAGAGACTGTTGGTCTGGGGTACTGTCCTCTCGCTGTTGTAGAAGCGGTTCTGGGGCAGGTTGTTGATGACCTGGTCCTGGAAGAAAGGTTGCATGGCGTAGCGAGCACCTGGGACGATCTGGTGGGAGCCGGTGGGGGAGGGGGTCAGTCGGTCACCCTCTGGAGCTGTGTACATCCTAGAATATCATAGGAGAAGAGAGATGTACACTGAGTGTATAAAACATTAAGGACACCTGCTCTATCCATGACACAGACTGACCAGGTGAATCCAGGTGAAAGCTGTTATCACTTAATGATTTCACCTGTTAAATCCACGTCAATCAATGTAGATGAAGGGGAGGAGACAGGTTAACAAATTATGTTTAAGCCTTGAGACAATTGAGACACGGATTGTGTCTGTGTGCCGTTCAGAGGGCGAATGGGGCAAGACAAAAGATTCAAGGGGCTTTGAATGCGGTATGGTAGTAGGTGCCAGAGCCACGCCAGCCACTGCAGGGGTTTTCCCACTCAACAGTTTCCTGTGTGTATCAAGAATGGTCCAGAAACACAAAGGACAGTGTACACGGGCCAGCCTCCCTGTGGAACGCTTTCGACACCTTGTAGAGTACGTGCCAGCCTCCCTGTGGAACGCTTTCGACACCTTGTAGAGTCCGGGCCAGCCTCCCTGTGGAACGCTTTCGACACCTTGTAGAGTCCGGGCCAGCCTCCCTGTGGAACGCTTTCGACACCTTGTAGAGTCCGGGCCAGCCTCCCTGTGGAACGCTTTCGACACCTTGTAGAGTCCGGGCCAGCCTCCCTGTGGAACGCTTTCGACACCTTGTAGAGTCCGGGCCAGCCTCCCTGTGGAACGCTTTCGACACCTTGTAGAGTCCGGGCCAGCCTCCCTGTGGAACGCTTTCGACACCTTGTAGAGTCCGGGCCAGCCTCCCTGTGGAATGCTTTCGACACCTTGTAGAGTCCGGGCCAGCCTCCCTGTGGAACGCTTTCGACACCTTGTAGAGTCCGTGCCAGCCTCCCTGTGGAACGCTTTCGACACCTTGTAGAGTCCGGGCCAGCCTCCCTGTGGAACGCTTTCGACACCTTGTAGAGTCCGGGCCAGCCTCCCTGTGGAACGCTTTCGACACCTTGTAGAGTCTATGCTCTGACGAATTGAGGGGCTGGTGTTGCAGGCAAATGGGGGCTGCAACGCAATATTAGGAAGGTGTTCTTAATGTTTTGTACACTCGGTGTATAAGGAAATGTGACAGGGATAAGACATCCTGCAAAAAAAAAAAACTTTGTTGTGTAACGGTCATTTGTAAGTGAATATCAATGTGGCGGAAACATTAAAGATGCTCACGAATCATAGTTATCCCTGAATCCTTTTGCAAACGGGTTGTGGTCAATTTTCAGTTGTGTGATCTATGGAAAAAGAGAGTAGCAATTAGAAAATGGAGTTATAATGAGATAAAGGGTTGAGAGAGAGAGAGAGAGAGAGAGAGAGAGAGAGAGCAGAGAGAGAGAGAGAGAGCAGGGAGAGAGAGAGAGCAGGGAGAGAGAGAGAGCAGGGGGAGAGGACAGAGAGAGAGCAGGGGGGGAGAGGAGAGAGAGCAGAGCAGGGGGAGAGGACAGAGAGAGAGCGAGGCAGGGGAGAGCAGGGGGAGAGAAGAGGACAGAGAGAGAGAGAGAGGGGAGAGAACAGGGAGAGAGCAGGGGAGGGACAGAGAGAGAGCGAGAGAGGGGAGAGGACAGAGAGAGAGCAGAGCAGGGGAGAGAACAGAGAGAGAGAGAGAGAGAGAGCAGAGGGAGAGGACAGGGAGAGAGAGAGAGCAGGGGGAGAGGACAGAGAGAGAGACAGGGAGAGAGCAGAGGGAGAGAGAGCAGGGAGAGGACAGAGAGAGAGAGACAGGGAGAGAGCAGAGGGAGAGGACAGAGAGAGAGAGAGAGCAGAGGGAGAGGACAGAGAGAGAGAGAACGATAGTGAAAGATGCATTCTTACATCGGTGTTCTGATAGGCCGTGACGGCTATAAACTGGTTCTCAGGGAAGGTGAAGGTCTGGGTCTTTGGGTCACTGCTCATGTCCTCCAAGCCCTCTGTCACCTCTACAATGTGTAGCTGCGGCTGATACTTATGAAGAGACTGAAGAACTATCATCTGTACACAGAGAAACCCAACAGGAAGTCAACGGAGAAGACTGTGGGCCAAATCCTGTACGGGTGCAGCAGGTAGGTAGCCTAGCGGTAAGAGCGTTGGACTAGTAACCGAAAGGTTGCTAGATCCAATCCCAGACCTAAATATCTGTCGTTGTGCCCCTGAACAAGGCAGGTAACCCACTGTTCCTAGGCCGTCATTGAAAATAAGAATGTGTTCTTAACTGACTTGCCTGGTTAAATAAAAGTCAAATAAATAATGACACATACCACTGACATCAATGCAAGTTTATGCGAACGTTTTCGGGATTATACTTAATAAAGATATCTATATGTATGGATGATCTTCATAATAATAACAATAAAATACATATGTTGTTTATTTTGTTTTGCATTTAAAACAATGAGCCTGGAAGTTACACATTAATAACCACAGTAGGATTTTTTTTTTTTTACGATGAAAATATTTCGTACATAAATCAATAAATTCCCAGGCTTATTAGAATATATTTATATTTCCTTAAAATGACCCCCCGTGCAGGTAGTATAAAAAAATGCATCACCTGTGCGCTGTTGTTACTGCCTCCTTTGTTGTTGGTGAGCTTCAGTTTGCCGAACGAGATCTCCTGTCTCATCCAATGTGCTCCCGTGTTGGGAGATTCAGGATGGACGTACATTTTGTTTCCTAAAGAAGGAGAAAAAAAAAATTATTTTTTAAATTTTAAAATACTTTTTTTTTTCAAAAAAGATTGTTTCATAATCGCTGTGGTTAATGTAAATCAAAACAACTATTTATAAATCTTTTATAATATTTCTATAAATATATATAATTTATCGGATCATACCCTGCATATTATTGTCCGCCTTTCCACAGGTGATCCATTTCCCGCCTTGGAACCTCCAGTGGTTGGGGTCCGCGAGCGTGACCTCCACAAACACGTTGTAATGAGCAGAGACATTCAGACCCATCAGGTTGAAACCCAGGAACGGGAACATGCGCCTGATAAACAACACAGGGATTCAAATGCGTGTTTGCGTATTTTTTTTTTAAATGTGCCAGATCTGGTGAGAATTTGAGAACAAAATTAATGTGTGGGTGGCGTTTCAGAGAATACAGTTTCACAACATCAAATATAAATACAATGTGGTGATTGGCATCCTTTTCAGTATTCATGCGCCTTTTCCGTATTTTAATGTATGAGAGAAGTTTCAGAGAATACAGTTTCACGACAACAAATATAAATACAATGTGATGATTGGCATCCTTTTCAGTATTCATGCGCCTTTTCCGTATTTTAATGTATGAGAGAAGTTTCAGAGAATACAGTTTCACGACAACAAATATAAATACAATGTGATGATTGGCATCCTTTTCAGTATTCAGGCGCCTTTTCCGTATTTTAATGTATGAGAGAAGTTTCAGAGAATACAGTTTCACGACAGTATGAAAACACACTCGGCACGCGCCGAACCGAAGCAGCTTTATCCGCTGGCCACGTCGCACTCACCTGCCCTGTTTGGTGATAATCATCTCGGTCTGATGACGGTGGAACCTGAGCCAGAGAGGCCGGTTACAGAGGTAGACCTGAGCCCTCACCCCCGTGCCCGAGGGTAGGGGCACCGAGCCGAGCCCGGAGCCGGTGCTGTATGGAGGGTAGAGACACCCACCCTGTCCTAACTGGTAGGCCGAGCCGAACTGATTGCGCCCCGCCGAGGAGAATCCCGTGGGAGGCAACACCGAGCTGAAGTGAAGCGATGTCGAATATCTGGATCCACCGGAACCCGTGTAAACGGTACCGGACTGAGAATAAGGAAATAACGAACACGGACTCGCCATGTCTCCAGTTTGCTTGGATGGGGGTGAGATATAATAGCGGTCTGGCCCCAGTCCGTCGGTGTATCGGCTAGCGCTGCCGGCCATAGCCGGGTCATCAGCACCCACCACCGGGGACTTTCTCCTCTCCTCCGGGCGAGGGGCGTCCTTGGGGGAAGGAAAGGTGTTGCTCTCTCCCTCTCCGAGCATGGTGGTTCTTTTGTCAGGTAAGATTAAATGTTATTCGGTCCCACGGTCTTCTTTTTTTCTTCCAATTTCTTCTCCGGGGCTTCTGTCAGAAGGGTTGGAGACGCACCGGAACCAGGGATCTTCTTGAAAAGTTCTGCATCTTTTGGAGAAATAAAAGTACAATATTATTATTTTTTATTTTAAGTATATCCAAAATATCCCAATTAGAATCGCATAGGCTATAGACCGATACTCTCAAACGGGCTAACTGGCTATAGGCTACTGTAAATGAAGAGGCAGGGAAGTCCTCCTGCCCGTCTGGCTGGCCGTGTGCACTGAGTTACCACTGTGTAAACTGACGAGCTGCTCCCCTGTGATAACCTGCACGGGTGATTACGTGATTCCCGTTTCACACTCCCAATTTGCTGTGAAGGCCATGGGTGTGGCTTTTAGGATGGATCGTGATAGATGGCTCAGTCCACATATATTTACCCTGTTTTGGGGGGTGTGATATTTAACTGATAAAAAAAAGTCAGTTTAAATGTTTTAGTTCATACAAAATGTTACTGCGCAGTAAAGGCTGATAGTGAAACGTTAAGCTACACTACATCTCCCAGATAAGGACCTATCAGAGAGGCGTGAGTTTTATTCTGCTCTGTACATTTAAATATAATAAAGGAGTAACCTACTTCTCCTGGCCTATATTTAGCTTTTTATTATTATTATTATACATTTTATTCATTTAGCAGACGGTCTTATTCAAAGTGACTTACAGTCAGTGTATTTATCTACAGATAGCTAGACGGGACAACCTCATACCACAGTCAGTACATTCATCTACAGATAGCTAGACTAGCATTCATCTACAGATAGCTAGAGATATCACAGTCAGTACATTCATCTACAGATAGCTAGGTGGGACAACCTCATATCACAGTCAGTCAGTACATTCATCTACAGATAGCTAGACAGACATTCATCTACAGATGGGTGGGACAACCTATATCACAGTCAGTACATTCATCTACAGATAGCTAGACAGGACAACCTCATATCACAGTCAGTACATTCATCTACAGATAGCTACATTCATCTACAGACTAGACGGACAACCTCATATCACAGTCAGTACATTCATCTACAGATAGCTAGACGGGACAACCTCATATCACAGTCAGTACATTCATCTACAGATGGGTGGGACAACCTCATATCACAGTCACAGTCAGTACATTCATCTACAGATAGCTAGACGGACAACCAGATCATATCACAGTCACAGTCAGTACATTCATCTACAGATAGCTAGACTCATATCACAGTCAGTACATTCATCTACAGATGGGTGGGACAACCACATATCACAGTCAGTACATTCATCTACAGATAGCTAGACGGGACAACCTCATATCACAGTCAGTACATTCATCTACAGATGGGTGGGACAACCTCATATCACAGTCAGTACATTCATTTAGCTACAGATAGCTAGATAGCTAGGGACAACCTCATATCACAGTCACAGTCAGTACATTCATCTACAGATAGCTAGGTGGGACAACCTCATACCACAGTCACAGTCAGTACATTCATCTACAGATAGCTAGACGGGACAACCTCATATCACAGTCACAGTCAGTACATTCATCTACAGATAGCTAGACGGGACAACCTCATATCACAGTCACAGTCAGTACATTCATCTACAGATAGCTAGACGGGACAACCTCATACCACAGTCATAGTCAGTACATTTGTCCTCAATAAAGTAGTTATGAGTAAGGTCAGAGTTAGTAAAGTGGTGGGGGGACGGCACGGGGGGAGGGGGTCAAGTGAGAGTGTTAGTTCAACGAAAGTATTTTTTTCTACTTATATATGCAAACCTCTTGGAGTAAATGTTGTGTCTTTTTTGTTGTTGTAACATCCTAAATAAAACTGTACATCCAGGTTTCCCGTGCCCCCCCCCCCACACACACACACCTCCATATATCGCTAGTTATTTGTGTATTCCCGGCAGACAACGCTCATCGAACTATCTCTCTACAGCCCAATCAGGTCATTGATCGACAATTATCACGTCATTATAGAACCCTTCACTAAAGACATATAGGGACTTTACCTCCCCCGGACCCCACGGTATGTCTAAATGTTTGTTTAAGCTCTCTTCTCTGTCATATTGATTTATAATAGCAAGATGCTAACTAGAAAATTAGAACAATTTAATTACGGAGTAGCAATTCAATTGATAGCACTGATATTGTGTGGTAAAAATCCGTCTGTTAGACCTATACAGAGGAATTAGCTACGGTAAATTATTGCATGGCTTGACCATTTCTACCTTTCACTTGACAATTCGTTTTCTTGTAAACCACATGACAAATTGTATGAGATTTGTTTTCAGAAATGCCGAGACCTGGGGGTTTGTATAAAGGTGTGAAAACACTCTATGGAAAGTTGTCACCCTCATCGAAACAGACACTAGTATTATTTGTGCTCACGCTTTCCACGGTATTTCTCATGTAGCGCTACAGAATCAGGTTGACTTGTTATGTTCCCTGATATATTAAGTAGACCTGTAATGTTTTCAATTGATTTTTTTCTATTTAATTTTGTTAATCGTATTTTATTTTGTCTACATAATTATTAGTCTATAGAATAACCTAAACGGGTTGTTCAGACAATTATTAGATCATTTCATAAATTATTTTCCAAATAGTTTGTTTAGACTATGGCTAAAATTTAGTATATTTCCTTCAATTTTAAGAGAATTTAATTAATATATATTTTCACAATAAATTGAGAGTCATGAATTTGCATGAATTTCCAGAGAGATGAGTCTACGTTACAGTCCCACCGGACTGCCCTTTTGTGAACAGAGCTGGAAACGGTCAATTATCTTTCCGTTTGAAGAAGCCTGTGATGTGTCGCCGAACCGACAGCCCGCTGTAGGAACTGCTTTACAGATACAAACATATTGGTGTCGCAAAGCTCGGACTGCATTGAAGCAGCAGCGGTCGGTCAAATATAGTGCACTGATTTCACTGACAGAATATATATATATGCTCCTGCTAAATGACTTAAATGTATATATATATATATATTTTGTTTTTAAATGAAATTCTTAAAATATAATTTCTGTAACTTATCTTGTAACATATAGCCTACGAATTGTTAATGCATGAATCTATACCGATACATATGTTTAAATAGGATTAGTCTATTTATATAATATACAAATCAATAGAACAAACTTACCAATCTTGGTCCTTGTTTGGCCTACTTCGTTTTCAAATGAGGCTAATAAATAGACCTAATACATTTTTTTAAATACTAATATAGGCTGCAATTTGGAAATAAATAAATACCCGACATATCTTTTTTTTTGTTTTCAATCACAATAATAAAAATAAGAGCGATCGTTAATTTATAAGTATTTCAACGCATCTTCTCTCCTCTCCTTGTTTTGAAGGAGATGGTTAAAGTATGCGCTTATATGTCTACTGACTATAGGATCCTTTCTTGCGGTTCAGCTGCAACCGTCCCCCGTTTAGGAGCGCTCTCTTGTGTCGAAGTTGCGCACATAGCAGCCTCTTATTCATTTTAGCTTTCGATTCCCAAGAGCTACTGGGCAAGCAGAATATATACAGAATTATAGGCCTTCAACACGAGAAACACGCTGCCAGCAATAACGCAGGGTATGCTGTAGCGATTGCTTCACTCGGTGATACTCAATAGGGGCCCCCTAAATAGTCGTACAATTTCACGATTAATTGTAGTTGTGCTAGATTCTAGAACGTCGGAGCAGAACGGGAAAACACATTCACAGTAGTGGCAATGAGACGGCCAGGATGCTCCTCGCCAACTGATCAGGCGTATTTAGAGGCACAAACCTGCACATGACCGGGACTGACGTCCGTCCACGTCACATCGAACTGAAACACACCTTTACTGATGTGACGCATAATTAAATTAATTATCACACCAATCAACTACTTGGTACTTGATGTCTCTCTCACTCTCTATCTCTCTCAATTCAATGGGCTTTATTGGCATGGGCAACATATGTTTACATTGCCAAAGCAAGTGAAATATATAATAACAAAAGTGAAATGAACATTTAAAAATTAAAATTAAACATTACACTCCCAAAAGTTTCAAAGGAATAGAGACATTTAAAATGCTATATTATGTATATATACAGTGTTGTAAGGATGTGCAAAGTACAAAAAGGAAAATAAATAAACATAAATATGGGTTGTATTTACAATGGTGTTTGTTCTTCACTGGTTGCCCTTTTCTTGTTGCAACAGGTCACAAATCTTGCTGCTGTGATGTCACACTGTGGTATTTCACCCAGTAGATATGGGAGTTTATCAAAATTGGATTTGTTTTTTCGAATTCTTTGTGGGTCTGTGTAACCTGAGATGTCTTGATATATTTATTTAACAAGCATTTCCCTACACTCGCTTTAACATCCGCTAACCATGTGTAATGTGACAAATAACATTTGAATTGATTTTATTTTATAAACCAGTGGTCCATTGTATATGATGAGATGAGTGGCACAGATATTTTTTGTTTAGGTTAACTGTAGAATATGATTTTAGGAGACAGGGTAGTATCAGGGACATGGTTGATCCCTGCTGCCAATGGAGAAACTTCTAGAACTTTCTGATGGCCTTTTCCTGTTCAAAGACCAACAGATTGATGATGCTGTGAGTGGATCCCATCAAGATGAATAAATCAAATTAAATTGTATTTGTCACATGTTTTCCACATGTAAACAACATAAGTGGACTAACAGTGAAATGCTTAGTTTACAGGCCTTTCCCAACAATGCAGACATAAAAATAGAGAAATAACAGAAAAATAATAGCATGAGGAATACATTCACACTGAGTAACGATAACTTGGCTGTATACACAGGGTACTCGTACCGAGTTGATATGCTGGGGTATGAGGTAATATAATGGCTATATCCACGGGGTACTCGTACCGAGTTGATATGCTGGGGTATAATATGGCTATATACACGGGGTACTCGTACCGAGTTGATATGCTGGGGTATAACATGGATATATACACGGGGGAAACTCGTACCGAGTTGATATGCTGGGGTATGAGGTAATAACATGGCTATATACACGGGGTACTCGTACCGAGTTGATATGCTGAGGTATGAGGTAATAACATGGCTATATACACAGGGTATTCGTACCGAGTTGATATGCTGGGGTATGAGGTAATAACATGGCTATATACACGGGGTACTCGTACCAAGTTGATATGCTGGGGTATAACATGGCTACATACACGGGGTACTCGTACCGAGTTGATATGCTGGGGTATAACATGGCTATATACACGGGGTACTCGTACCGAGTTGATATGCTGGGTATGAGGTAATAACATGGCTATATACACGGGGTACTCGTACCGAGTTGATATGCTGGGGTATGAGGTAATAACATGGCTATATACACGGGGTACTCGTACCGAGTTGATATGCTGGGGTATGAGGTAATAACATGGCTATATACACGGGGTACTCGTACCGAGTTGATATGCTGAGGTATGAGGTAATAACATGGCTATATACACAGGGTACTCGTACTGAGTTGATATGCTGGGGTATGAGGTAATACCATGGCTGTATACACAGGGTACTAGTACTGAGTTGATATGCTGGGGTATGAGGTAATAACATGGCTATATACACGGGGTAACCACTAGGCCACCTGTCTCTAACCACTAGGCTACCTGTCTCTAACCACTAGGCTACCTGTCTCTAACCACTAGGCTACCTGTCTCTAACCACTAGGCTACCTGTCTCTAACTATGCTGGGCTACCTGAGGTAACCACTAGGCTACCTGTCTCTAACCACTAGGCTACTGAGTCTAACCATGCTAGGCTACCTGAGGTCTAACCACTGGCTATATACCTGGGTAACCACTAGGCTACCTGCTCTAACCACTAGGCTACCTGTCTCTAACCACTAGGCTACCTGTCTCTAACCACTAGGCTACCTGTCTCTAACCACTAGGCTACCTGTCTCTAACCACTAGGCTACCTGCTCTAACCACTAGGCTACCTGCTCTAACCACTAGGCTACCTGTCTCTAACTACTAGGCTACCTGTCTCTAACTACTAGGCTACCTGTCTCTAACCACTAGGCTACCTGCTCTAACCACTAGGCTACCTGTCTCTAACCACTAGGCTTCCTGTCTCTAACCACTAGGCTACCTGCCTCTAACCACTAGGCTACCTGTCTCTAACCACTAGGCTGCCTGTCTCTAACCACTAGGCTACCTGTCTCTAACCACTAGGCTACCTGTCTCTAACTACTAGGCTACCTGTCTCTAACTACTAGGCTACCTGTCTCTAACCACTAGGCTACCTGCTCTAACCACTAGGCTACCTGTCTCTAACCACTAGGCTTCCTGTCTCTAACCACTAGGCTACCTGCCTCTAACCACTAGGCTACCTGTCTCTAACCACTAGACTACCTGTCTCTAACCACTAGGCTACCTGTCTCTAACTACTAGGCCACCTGCTCTAACCACTAGGCTACCTGTCTCTAACCACTAGGCTACCTGTCTCTAACCACTATGCTACCTGCTCTAACCACTAGGCTGCCTGCCGCCCACTAGGCTACCTGCTCTAACCACTAGGCTACCTGTCTCTAACCACAAGTCTACCTGCTCTAACCACTAGACTACCTGTCTCTAACCACAAGTCTACCTGCTCTAACCACTAGTCTACCTGCTCTAACCACAAGTCTACCTGCTCTAACCACAAGTCTACCTGCTCTAACCACAAGTCTACCTGCTCTAACCACTAGTCTACCTGCCTCTAACCACTAGTCTACCTGCCTCTAACCACAAGTCTACCTGCTCTAACCACAAGTCTACCTGTCTCTAACCACAAGTCTACCTGCTCTAACCACTAGACTACCTGTCTCTAACCACAAGTCTACCTGCTCTAACCACTAGACTACCTGTCTCTAACCACAAGTCTACCTGCTCTAACCACAAGTCTACCTGTCTCTAACCACTAGACTACCTGTCTCTAACCACTAGGCTACCTGTCTCTAACCACTTTAGGCTACCTGCTCTAACCACTAGGCTACCTGTCTCTAACCACTAGGCTACCTGTCTCTAACCACTAGATCTACCTGCTCTAACCACTAGGCTGCCTGCCTATAAACATCCTACCTGAACTCTAACCACAGTCTACCTGTCTCTAACCACAAGTCTACCTGCTCTAACCACTGTCTACCTGCCTCTAACCACTAGTCTACCTGCCTCTAACCACAAGTCTACCTGCTCTAACCACAGTTAGGTCCCAATTTCAGGACTCTACCATCTGTTTTGATCTAACCACATTTCTTTTGTCTACCTGTCTCTAACCACAAGTCTACCTGCTCTAACCACTAGACTACCTGTCTCTAACCACAAGTCTACCTGCTCTAACCACTAGACTACCTGTCTCTAACCACAAGTCTACCTGCTCTAACCACAAGTCTACCTGCTCTAACCACTAGGCTACCTGTCTCTAACCTCTACCTGCCTCTAACCACTAGGCTACCTGTCTCTAACCACTAGGCTACCTGTCTCTAACCACAAGTCTACCTGCTCTAACCACTAGGCTACCTGTCTCTAACCACTAGGCTACCTGCCTCTAACCACAAGTCTACCTGCTCTAACCACTAGTCTACCTGCCTCTAACCACAAGTCTACCTGCTCTAACCACTAGGCTACCTGCTCTAACCACTAGGCTACCTGTCTCTAACCACTAGGCTACCTGCTCTAACCACTAGGCTACCTGTCTCTAACCACTAGGCTACCTGCTCTAACCACTAGGCTACCTGTCTCTAACCACTAGGCTACCTGTCTCTAACCACTAGGCTACCTGTCTCTAACCACTAGGCTACCTGTCTCTAACCACTAGGCTACCTGTCTCTAACCACTAGGCTACCTGTCTCTAACCACTAGGCTACCTGTCTCCACTAACCACTAGGCTACCACTGGCTACTCTCTAACCCTGTCTCTAACCACTAGGCTAGGCTACCTGTCTCTAACCACTAGGCTACCTGTCTCTCTAACCACTAGGCTACCTGTCTCTAACCACTAGGCTACCTGCTCTAACCACTAGGCTACCTGTCTCTAACCCTAGGCTACCTGTCTCTAACCACTAGGCTACCTGTCCACACTAGGCTACCTGTCTCTAACCCCTAGGCTACCTGTCTCTAACCACTAACCACTAGGCTACCTGTCTCTAACCACTAGGCTACCTGTCTCTAACCGCTAGGCTACCTGTCTCTAACTGCTAGGCTACCTATCTCTAACCACTAGGCTACCTGCTCTAACCACTAGGCTACCTGTCTCTAACCCCTAGGCTACCTGTCTCTAACCACTAACCACTAGGCTACCTGTCTCTAACCTCAAGGCTACCTGTCTCTAACCGCTAGGCTACCTGTCTCTAACCACTAGGCTACCTGCTCTAACCACTAGGCTACCTGTCTCTAACCCCTAGGCTACCTGTCTCTAACCACTAACCACTAGGCTACCTGTCTCTAACCCCTAGGCTACCTGTCTCTAACCACTAACCACTAGGCTACCTGTCTCTAACCACTAGGCTACCTGTCTCTAACCACTAACCACTAGGCTACCTGCCGCCCACTAGGCTACTAGGCAAGTCTTATTTACAGTGACGGCCTACCCCGGTCTACCTCAGCCTACCTTGGCCTACCCCGGTCTACCTCGGCCTACCCAGCCTACCTCGGCCTACCCGGTCTACCTCGGCCTACCCCGGTCTACCTCAGCCTACCTCGGCCTACCTCGGCCTACCCGGTCTACCTCGGCCTACCCAGTCTACCTCAGTCTACCTCGGTCTACCTCGGCCTACCCTGGTCTACCCCAGTCTACCTCAGTCTACCTCGGCCTACCTGGTCTACCTCGGCCTACCTGGTCTACCTCGGCCTACCCGGTCTACCTCGGCCTACCTGGTCTACCTGGTCTACCTCAGTCTACCTGGTCTACCTGGTCTACCTCGGCCTACCTGGTCTACCTCGGCCTACCTGGTCTACCTCGGCCTACCTGGTCTACCTCGGCCTACCTGGTCTACCTGGTCTACCTCGGCCTACCTGGTCTACCTCTACCTGGTCTACCTGGTCTACCTACCCGGTCTACCTGGTCTACCTGGTCTACCTCGGCCTACCTGGTCTACCTGGTCTACCTCGGCCTACCTGGTCTACCTGGTCTACCTGGCCTACCTGGTCTACCTGGTCTACCTGGTCTACCTGGTCTACCTGGTCTACCTGGTCTACCTGGTCTACCTCGGCCTACCTGGTCTACCTGGTCTACCTCGGCCTACCCGGTCTACCTGGTCTACCTGGTCTACCTCGGCCTACCTGGTCTACCTGGTCTACCTCAGTCTACCTGGTCTACCTGGTCTACCTGGTCTACCTCGGCCTACCTGGTGGTCTACCTACCTCGGCCTACCTGGTCTACCTGGTCTACCTGGTCTACCTGGTCTACCTCGGCCTACCTGGTCTACCTGGTCTACCTGGTCTACCTGGTCTACCTCGGCCTACCTGGTCTACCTCGGCCTACCTGGTCTACCTGGTCTACCTGGTCTACCTGGTCTACCTCGGTCTACCTGGTCTACCTGGTCTACCTGGTCTACCTCGGTCTACCTGGTCTACCTTGGCCTACCTCGGTCTACCTGGTCTACCTGGTCTACCTGGTCTACCTCGGCCTACCCGGTCTACCTGGTCTACCTGGTCTACCTCGGCCTACCTGGTCTACCTGGTCCTCGGCCTACCTGGTCTACCTCGGCCTACCTGGTCTACCTGGTCTACCTCGGCCTACCTGGTCTACCTCGGTCTACCTGGTCTACCTCGGCCTACCTGGTCTACCTGGTCTACCTGGTCTACCTGGTCTACCTGGTCTACCTGGTCTACCTACCTGGTCTACCTGGTCTACCTGGTCTACCTGGTCTACCTCGGCCTACCTGGTCTACCTCGGCCTACCCCAGTCTACCTCAGTCTACCTCTCCCTACCTCGGCCTACCCGGTCTACCTCGGCCTACCTTGGCCTACCTCGGTCTACCCCGGATGACGCTGGGCCAATTGTTCTCCGCCCCTATGGGACTCCCAATCACGGCCGGTTGTGATACAGCCTGGATAAGGCTTTTACTTCTCTCCGACGTCTCTTCATCTCCGTCTTTCTCTCAGGAACACAGCCGAGGCGAGCGCACGCTCACATCCCACATGACACCCAGCTCAAACTCCTGCTCCAATCCCTCCTCAGTAGAAGGGACTCCTGCTCCAATCCCTCCTCAGTAGAAGGGACTCCTGCTCCAATCCCTCCTCAGTAGAAGGGACTCCTGCTCCAATCCCTCCTCAGTAGAAGGGACTCCTGCTCCAATCCCTCCTCAGTAGAAGGGACTCCTGCTCCAATCCCTCCTCAGTAGAAGGGACTCCTGATGTTGCATCACTGTCTTCTCAGACCAGGATGTTGCATCACTGTCTTCTCAGACCAGGATGTTGCATCACTGTCTTCTCAGACCAGGATGTTGGTGTTTGGAGTCAGAACGCCGTCTGTAATCCTTGTACTTCAAAATGCTCTAAGATTTAAAAAATAAAAAATGAAATAAATAAATAAACGATTATATGATTTTAATTGTATTTTTATAAGAATTCTAAACCTAATACATGTTTTTTGCACTATTGGTTAGGGGCTTGTTAGTAAGCATTTCACTGTAAGGTGAACTACCTACACCAGTTGTATTCGGCCCACGTGACAAATAAACTTTGATTTGATTTGTTGTTCTCTATAGAGATTGATTGTACTGCAAAATGTGTGTGAGTGTGTGTGTGTGGGTTTGTGAGTGCGTGCGTGTGTGGATGTGTGTGTGGATGTGTGTGTGTGTGTGTGCATGTGTGTGAGAGAGCGAGAGAGCGAGAGAGCGAGAGAGCGAGAGAGCGAGAGAGAGAAACCCTGGGCCTGCCGCCAGACATGTGGTTTGGCTTCCCCTGGTGTGGGCCAGGTTGTGATGGGTTATGTAGTTTTTGTGGGTTTGGTTCTCAAGCGAAGACATATGAAAGACACACTTGATCACCGTCTTCACACAGACAGTAGAATACAAACATCAGGATATATGCACAGAAGCTCACAAACGGATTGTGTGTGTGTATGTGTGTGTGTGTGTGTGTGTGTGTGTGTGTGTGTGTGTGTGTGTGTGTGTGTGTGTGTGTGTGTGTGTGTGTGTGTGTGTGTGTGTGTGTGTGTGTGTGTGTGTGTATGTGTGTGTGTGTGCATGTGTACATGTGTGCGTGTGTGTTCAAGACGTGGGAGTATTGGCTGTTCTCAGTGACTCATTGACTCTTTCTGCTGCCAGCCACAGGTGTGAAGAGGTGGGCTCTCCTCCCTCTCATAGCTCAGACCCCTTCAACACCTCCTGCCCCCTCGACACCTCTTGTAACGAGAGAAAACGACAGAGAGAGGGGACAGGGGGATAGAGGTGGCCAGGAGGGGACAGGAGGGGACAGGGGGATAGACGGGGACAGGAGGGGACAGAGGGCCAGACGGGGACAGGAGGAGACAGAGGGACAGACGGGGACAGGGGGAGACAGAGGGACAGGAGGAGACAGAGGGACAGACGGGGACAGGAGGAGACAGAGGGACAGACGGGGACAGGAGGAGACAGAGGGACAGACGGGGACAGGAGGAGACAGAGGGACAGACGGGGACAGGGGGAGACAGAGGGGCAGACGGGGACAGGAGGAGACAGAGGGACAGACGGGGACAGGAGGAGACAGAGGGCCAGACGGGGACAGGAGGAGACAGAGGGGCAGACGGGGACAGGAGGAGACAGAGGGACAGACGGGGACAGGAGGGGACAGAGGGACAGACGGGGACAGGAGGAGACAGAGGGGCAGACGGGGACAGGAGGAGACAGAGGGCCAGACGGGGACAGGAGGAGACAGAGGGACAGACGGGGACAGGAGGAGACAGAGGGACAGACGGGGACAGGAGGAGACAGAGGGACAGACGGGGACAGGAGGAGACAGAGGGACAGACGGGGACAGGAGGAGACAGAGGGGCAGACGGGGACAGGAGGAGACAGAGGGACAGATGGGGACAGGAGGAGACAGAGGGCCAGACGGGGACAGGAGGAGACAGAGGGACAGACGGGGACAGGAGGAGACAGAGGGACAGACGGGGACAGGAGGAGACAGAGGGACAGACGGGGACAGGAGGAGACAGAGGGGCAGACGGGGACAGGAGGAGACAGAGGGGCAGACGGGGACAGGAGGAGACAGAGGGACAGACGGGGACAGGAGGAGACAGAGGGGCAGACGGGGACAGGAGGAGACAGAGGGACAGACGGGGACAGGAGGAGACAGAGGGACAGACGGGGACAGGAGGAGACAGAGGGACAGACGGGGACAGGAGGAGACAGAGGGACAGACGGGGACAGGAGGAGACAGAGGGACAGACGGGGACAGGAGGAGACAGAGGGACAGACGGGGACAGGAGGAGACAGAGGGGCAGACGGGGACAGGAGGAGACAGAGGGACAGACGGGGACAGGAGGAGACAGAGGGACAGACGGGGACAGGAGGAGACAGAGGGGCAGACAGGGACAGGAGGGGACAGAGGGACAGACGGGGACAGGAGGAGACAGAGGGGCAGACGGGGACAGGAGGAGACAGAGGGACAGACGGGGACAGGAGGAGACAGAGGGGCACAGACGGGGACAGGAGGAGACAGAGGGACAGACGGGGACAGGGGAGAGACAGAGGGGCAGGACAGGGGGGAGACAGAGGGGACAGACGGGGACAGGAGGAGACAGAGGGACAGACGGGGACAGGAGGAGACAGAGGGACAGACGGGGACAGGAGGAGACAGAGGGACAGACGGGGACAGGGGGAGACAGAGGGGACAGGAGGAGACAGAGGGACAGACGGGGACAGGAGGAGACAGAGGGACAGACGGGGACAGGAGGAGACAGAGGGACAGACGGGGACAGGAGGAGACAGAGGGGCAGACGGGGACAGGAGGAGACAGAGGGACAGACGGGGACAGGGGGACAGACGGGGACAGGAGGGGACAGAGGGACAGACGGGGACAGGAGGAGACAGAGGGACAGACGGGGACAGGGGGAGACAGAGGGGACAGGGGACAGGCGGAGACAGAGGGACAGACGGGGACAGGAGGAGACAGAGGGGCAGACGGGGACAGGAGGAGACAGAGGGGCAGACGGGGACAGGAGGAGACAGAGGGCCAGACGGGGACAGGAGGAGACAGAGGGGCAGACGGGGACAGGAGGAGACAGAGGGCCAGACGGGGACAGGAGGAGACAGAGGGCCAGACGGGGACAGGAGGAGACAGAGGGACAGACGGGGACAGGGGGGGACAGAGGGGCAGACGGGGACAGGAGGAGACAGAGGGCAGACGGGGACAGGGGGGACAGAGGGACAGACGGGGACAGGAGGGGACAGAGGGACAGACGGGGACAGGAGGAGACAGAGGGCAGACGGGGACAGGAGGAGACAGAGGGGCAGACGGGGACAGGAGGAGACAGAGGGACAGATGGGGACAGGAGGAGACAGAGGGCAGACGGGGACAGGAGGAGACAGAGGGGCAGACGGGGACAGGAGGAGACAGAGGGACAGACGGGGACAGGAGGAGACAGAGGGGCCAGACGGGGACAGGAGGAGACAGAGGGACAGACGGGGACAGGGGGAGACAGAGGGACAGGAGGAGACAGAGGGACAGACGGGGACAGGAGGAGACAGAGGGGCAGACGGGGACAGGAGGAGACAGAGGGGCAGACGGGGACAGGGGAGGGACAGAGGGACAGGAGGAGACAGAGGGCCAGACGGGGACAGGAGGAGACAGAGGGACAGACGGGGACAGGGGAGACAGAGGGGCAGACGGGGACAGGGGACAGAGGGACGGGGGGACAGGGGAGACAGAGGGGCAGACGGGGACAGGAGGGGACAGAGGGGACAGACAGGGACAGGAGGAGACAGAGGGATAGACGGGGACAGGAGGAGACAGAGGGGCAGACGGGGACAGGAGGAGACAGAGGGGCAGACAGGGACAGGGGGAGACAGAGGGACAGACAGGGGACAGGGGGATAGACGGGGACAGGAGGGGATGGGAGACAGGGGATATACGGGGACAGGAGGGGACAGAGGGCCAGACGGGGACAGGAGGAGACAGAGGGACAGACGGGGACAGGAGGAGACAGAGGGGCAGGGACAGGAGGAGACAGAGGGACAGACGGGGACAGGAAGGAGACAGAGGGACAAACGGGGACAGGGGAGACAGAGGGACAGACGGGGACAGGAGAGACAGAGGGACAGACGGGGACAGGAGGAGACAGAGGGACAGACGGGGACAGGAGGAGACAGAGGGACAGACGGGGACAGGAGGAGACAGAGGGGCAGACGGGGACAGGGGGAGACAGAGGGACAGATGGGGACAGGAGGAGACAGAGGGCCAGACGGGGACAGGAGGAGACAGAGGGACAGACGGGGACAGGAGGAGACAGAGGGACAGACGGGGACAGGAGGAGACAGAGGGACAGACGGGGACAGGAGGAGACAGAGGGGCAGACGGGGACAGGAGGAGACAGAGGGCCAGACGGGGACAGGAGGAGACAGAGGGCCAGACGGGGACAGGAGGAGACAGAGGGGCAGACGGGGACAGGAGGAGACAGAGGGCCAGACGGGGACAGGAGGAGACAGAGGGACAGATGGGGACAGGGGGAGACAGAGGGACAGACGGGGACAGGAAGACAGAGGGACAGACGGGGACAGGAGGAGACAGAGGGACAGACGGGGACAGGAAGAGACAGAGGGACAGACGGGGACAGGAGGAGACAGAGGGGGGACAGACGGGGACAGGAGGAGACAGAGGGACAGACGGGGACAGGAGGAGACAGAGGGGCAGACGGGGACAGGAGGAGACAGAGGGACAGACGGGGACAGGAGGAGACAGAGGGACAGACGGGGACAGGAAGGACAGAGGGACAGAGGGACAGGGAGAGACAGGGGGCAGGAGGAGACAGAGGGACAGACGGGGACAGGAGGAGACAGAGGGACAGGCGGGGACAGGAGGGGACAGAGGGCCAGACGGGGACAGGAGGAGACAGAGGGACAGACGGGGACAGGGGGAGACAGAGGGGCAGGAGGAGACAGAGGGACAGACGGGGACAGGAGGAGACAGAGGGGCAGACGGGGACAGGAGGAGACAGAGGGACAGACGGGGACAGGAGGAGACAGAGGGACAGACGGGGACAGGAGGAGACAGAGGGACAGACGGGGACAGGAGGAGACAGAGGGACAGACGGGGACAGGAGGAGACAGAGGGACAGACGGGGACAGGAGGAGACAGAGGGGCAGACGGGGACAGGAGGAGACAGAGGGGGAGGAGACAGAGGGACAGACGGGGACAGGAGGGGACAGAGGGACAGACGGGGACAGGAGGAGACAGAGGGACAGACAGGGACAGGAGGAGACAGAGGGCCAGACGGGGACAGGAGGAGACAGAGGGGCAGACGGGGACAGGAGGAGACAGAGGGCCAGGGGGACAGGAGGAGACAGAGGGCCAGACGGGGACAGGAGGAGACAGAGGGACAGACGGGGACAGGAGGAGACAGAGGGACAGACGGGGACAGGGGAGACAGAGGGGCAGACGGGGACAGGAGGAGACAGAGCGGCAGACGGGGACAGGAGGGGACAGAGGGACAGATGGGGACAGGAGGTGACAGAGGGACAGACGGGGACAGGAGGATCAGAGTCTCTACCTCTACAGGAGGTTACAGAGTCTCTACGGGGACAGGAGGTTACAGAGGGACAGATGGGGACAGGAGGAGACAGAGGGCTATAATGTGGACAGGAGGATCAGAGGGCCTACGGGGATAGGAGGAGACAGAGGGACTACCTCTACAATGGAGGAGGGGACAGAGGGCTCTACCTCTATAATGTGACAGAGGGACTAGTCTCTACCTCTATAATGTGTAATGTTATCTAGTCTCTACCTCTAGGAGGAGAATGTTATCTAGTCTCTACAGGAGGATAATGAATGTTATCTAGTCTCTACAGGGGGAACAGTGGAGGAGACAGAATGGGCCAGACGGGGACAGGAGGTTATCTAGTCTCTACCTCTATAATGTGTAATGTTATCTAGTCTCTACCTAAGGGGGTAATGTTATCAGAGTCTCTACCTCTATAGGAATGGGACAGGGGGATAGTCTCTACATAATGGGACAGGAGGAGACATAATGTTATCTAGTCTCTACCTCTATAAGGAGACAGAGTCTCTACGGGGACAGGATAATGTGTACAGAGTTATCTAGTCTCTACAGAGGGATAATGTTATCTAGGACAGGTTATCTAGTCTCTACCTCAGATAATGTGGACATGGGAGACTAGTCTCTACCTCTATAATGTGACAGTTATCTAGGGACTACCTCTATAATGTGTAATGTTATCTAGTCTCTACCTCTATAATGTTATCTAGTCTCTACCTCTATAATGTGTACAGAGTCTCTACCTCTATAATGGAATGTTATCTAGTCTCTACCTCTATAATGGGACAGATCTAGTCTCTACCTCTAATGTGTAATGTTGTCTACATAATGTAACGTTATCTAGTCTCTACCTCTATAATGTTACTAGTCTCTACCTCAGAGTTATCTAGTCTCTACAGGATAATGTTATCTAGTCTCTACGGACAGGGGAGACTAGAGGGACTACCTCTATAATGTTATCTAGTCTCTACCTCTATAATGTGTAATGGGACAGGGGGAGACAGAGGGATAATGTTAGGAGGGGACAGTCTCTACCTCTATAATGGGACAGAGGGATCTAGTCTCTACCTCTATAATGTGTAATGTTATCTAGTCTCTACCTCTATAATGTGTAATGTTATCTAGTCTCTACCTCTATAATGAGGAGACAGATGTTATCTAGTCTCTACCTCTATAATGTGTAATGTTATCTAGTCTCTAGACTATAATGACTCTACAGATGTGTAATGTTATCAGTCTCTACCTCTATAATGTGTACAGGAGTTATCTAGTCTCTAGGAGACAGAGGGGCAATGTTACAGGAGGGTCTCACCTCTATAATGTGTACAGAGGGGCAGACGGGGACAGGAGGGGACAGAGGGACCTATAATGTGTAAGGATCTAGTCTCTACCTCTAGAATGTTATCTAGTCATCTAGTCTCTATAATGTTATCTAGTCTCTATATAATGTTATCTAGTCTCTACCTCTATAATGTGTAATGTTATCTAGTCTCTACCTCTATAATGTTACGGTACAGACGGGGACAAGGAGACAGATACAGATGCTCTACCTAGGAGTCTCTACCTCTATAATGTTATCTAGTCTCTACCTCTATAATGTGTAATGGGTCTAGTCTCTACCTCTATAATGTGTACAGGTTATCTAGTCTCTACCTCTATAATGTTACTAGTCTCTACCTCTATAATGTGTATGTCTTGTCTATAATGGGGACAGGGGGATAATAATGTTATCTAGTCTCTACCTCTATAATGTTATCTAGTCTCTACCTCTATAATGTGTAATGTTATCTAGTCTCTACCTCTATAATGTGTAATGTTATCTAGTCTCTAGTCTCTCTACCTCTATAATGTGTAATGTTATCTAGTCTCTACCTCTATAATGTGTAATGTTATCTAGTCTCTACCTCTATAGGACAGGAGGAGACAGAGGGACAGACGGGGACAGGAGGAGACAGAGGGCCAGACGGGGACAGGAGGAGACAGAGGGACAGACGGGGACAGGAGGAGACAGAGGGACAGACGGGGACAGGAGGAGACAGAGGGACAGACGGGGACAGGAGGAGACAGAGGGACAGACGGGGACAGGAGGAGACAGAGGGACAGACGGGGACAGGAGGAGACAGAGGGACAGACGGGGACAGGAGGAGACAGAGGGACAGACGGGGACAGGAGGAGACAGAGGGACAGACGGGGACAGGAGGAGACAGAGGGACAGACGGGGACAGGAGGAGACAGAGGGGCAGACGGGGACAGGAGGAGACAGAGGGACAGACGGGGACAGGAGGGGACAGAGGGACAGACGGGGACAGGAGGAGACAGAGGGACAGACGGGGACAGGAGGAGACAGAGGGGCAGACGGGGACAGGAGGAGACAGAGGGACAGACGGGGACAGGGGGAGACAGAGGGACAGACGGGGACAGGAGGGACAGAGGGGCAGGGAGGAGGACAGAGGGGCAGACGGGGACAGGGGGAGACAGAGGGACAGACGGGGACAGGAGGGGACAGGGGGACAGACGGGGACAGGAGGAGACAGAGGGGCAGACGGGGACAGGAGGGGACAGAGGGACAGACAGGGACAGGAGGAGACAGAGAGGACAGACGGGGACAGGAGGAGACAGAGGGACAGACAGGGACAGGAGGAGACAGAGGGACAGACGGGGACAGGAGGAGACAGAGGGGCAGACGGGGACAGGAGGAGACAGAGGGACAGACGGGGACAGGAGGAGACAGAGGGACAGACGGGGACAGGAGGAGACAGAGGGACAGACGGGGACAGGAGGAGACAGAGGGATAGACGGGGACAGGAGGAGACAGAGGGCAGACGGGGACAGGAGGAGACAGAGGGACAGACGGGGACAGGAGGAGACAGAGGGGCAGACGGGGACAGGAGGAGACAGAGGGCAGACGGGGACAGGAGGAGACAGAGGGACAGACGGGGACAGGAGGAGACAGAGGGACAGACGGGGACAGGAGGAGACAGAGGGGCAGACGGGGACAGGGGGACAGAGGGACAGACGGGGACAGGAGGAGACAGAGGGACAGACGGGGACAGGAGGAGACAGAGGGACAGACGGGGACAGGAGGAGACAGAGGGGCAGGACGGGGACAGGAGGAGACAGAGGGACAGATCGGGGACAGGAGGGAGACAGAGGGACAGACGGGGACAGGAGGAGACAGAGGGATAGACGGGGACAGGAGGAGACAGAGGGGACAGACGGGGACAGGAGGAGACAGAGGGACAGACGGGGACAGGAGGAGACAGAGGACAGACGGGGACAGGAGGAGACAGAGGGACAGACGGGGACAGGAGGAGACAGAGGGACAGACGGGGACAGGAGGAGACAGGAGGGACAGACGGGGACAGGAGGAGACAGAGGGGACAGACGGGGACAGGGGAGACAGAGGGGCAG
>NW_026290866.1:660000-673519 GCF_023373465.1 Oncorhynchus keta | reverse complement strand
TCTTCTCTTCAGGCCTTTGGAGTATCTCTTTGTTTTTCTGTTTTGAAGAAATAACTAATAATAAGTTCCTTTTAAGTTAGATTTTTTGTCTTTTTTTTCACTCAGGTGAAAGACATTATTGCATGTACAGATGTAGGATCTTTATTTGATGACTCTTTAAGTTGCTGAGAATGTTCCTGCACAATAGGAATTACACATTTGTAGTGTATTTGAGTTTTAAAGTTTGTGATTTGATCTTTTAAATATCAAACTTGATTTGCTCTAAGGAAAAAATGTATCATCCTCTACAATTAATTAGAATCCACAAAATAATCCAAATTTCCTCTTGCTGCAGGATTATTTTCCTGCTGTAGCAAACTGGCTCAAATTAAGATCCCACATCTGTAAAAAGTTGATTTCTAGGGCATGCAGAACAAATGCGATGTGAACTAGATACCCCTGTACATTTTACAACCCTTACCACCTCACACTACAGCATGTTTACATTCCTCTGTGCCATTTCCCTTCTCCTGGTTCTTCCTTTATGTCAGGACAGATGCATTACGGTGGGATGGCCAAGCTTGTGTCTAACGTTCATTCATTTGTGTTCCAGGTCTGAAGTCCTTCTCAGCAGTCAGAGTGTGTGGATGAATCCAACTGGAGGACAAAGCCCTTTGATTGGATCCCCATAGGTAAGAGCAACCTTTAAGTATCTGCCATCGCTGAAAGTGATTCTATTTGTTGGGAGAATCAATATGTTCCTTAACATTTTATTTGTTTAATATATTTATTTACACTTTTATATGTTTCTCTCAGCGCTGCCAAACGACAGTACAGTATGTCCTGGTCTTACCTAACTACTGGCATATACACGGAGTAGACCAAACATTAAGAGCACCTTACTAATATTGACTTGCACCCCGTTTTGCCCTCAGAACAGCCTCAATTCCTCTGGGCGTGGACTCTACAAGGTGTGGAAAGCGTTCCACAGGGATGCTGGCCCATGTTGACTCCAATGCTTCCCACAGTTGTGTCAAATTGGCTGGATGTCCTTTGGGTGGTGGACCATTCAGGAAACTGTTTAGTGTGAAAAACCCAGCAGCGTTGCAGTTCTTGGTGGCACCTACTACCATACCACGTTCAAAGGCACTTCAATATGTTGTCTTGCCCATTCACCCTCTGAATGGCACACACACAGTCCATGTCTCAAATGTCTCAAGGATTACAAATCCTTCTTTAACATGTCTCCTCCCCTTCATCTACACTGATTGAAGTGGATCAAGTGACATCAATAAGGGATCATAGCTTTCAAATGGATTCACCTGGTCAGTCTGTTATTTAAATAGCATGTTAATCTTAATGTTTTGTCCACTCAGTGTATGAACATACAGTGTCTGGATTCATTGCAGTGCCAGTTGCCACATTCTCAGAAAGGAAGAGTGATATGTAAAACCATTTGTCCCTGTAGGAGAACCCTCTGAAAAAAGTCTGAAAATAGAACCTTTACAGTGGAACCAGAGGTTCTATATGGAACCAAAAAGGGTTCAATATGATCCAACAAGAGTTCTATCTGGAGGGTTCTCCTACAAAGACAAATAGTTCAATCTCAAACTTTTTCAGAGGGTTCTCCTACATGGACAAATTGTTCTATATGGAACTTTTTCAGAGGGTTCTCCTACAGGACAAATGGTTCTATATGGCACTTTTTCAGAGGTCTCTCCTACAGGACAAAAGGTTCTAAATGGAACTTTTTCAGAGGGTTCTCCGACAGGGACAAATGGTTCTATATGGAACTTTTTCAGAGGGTTCTCCTACATGGACAAATTGTTCTATATGGAACTTTTTTAGAGGGTTCTCCTACAGGACAAATGGTTCTATATGGCACTTTTTCAGAGGTCTCTCCTACAGGACAAAAGGTTCTAAATGGAACTTTTTCAGAGGGTTCTCCTACAGGGACAAATGGTTCTATATGGAACTTTTTCAGAGGGTTATCCTACAGGACAAATGGTTCTATATATAACTTTTTCAGAGGGTTCTCCTACAGGACAAATGGTTCTATATGGAACTTTTTCAGAGGGTTCTCCTACAGGGACAAATGGTTCTATATGGAACTTTTTCAGAGGGTTCTCCTACAGGGACAAATGGTTATATATGGAACTTTTTCAGAGGGTTCTCCTACAGGACAAATGGTTCTATATGGAACAAATGGTTCTATATGGAACTTTTCAGGGGTTCTCCTACAGGGACAAATGGTTATATATGGAACTTTTTCAGAGGGTTCTCCTACAGGACAAATGGTTCTATATGGAACTTTTTCAGAGGGTTCTCCTACAGGATAAATGGTTCTAAATGGAACTTTATTTCTGAGAGTGCACTTGCCTTGCCTCAGTCTCTTAGTAGAGGTTGTTGGGTTTATTGTTGGTTGGTTGCTGGCCGGTTGTTTGGTGGTTACTGGTCGTTGGCTTTGTGGCCATCACTTGTCTGTGGTCATCTCATCAGGGGCCATGGGCTCAGCCAGAGAAGGAACCCTGCAGGGTGAATCCATACAGGCCCTGTGTGTGTGTGTGTGTGTGTGTGTGTGTGTGTGTGTGTGTGTGTGTGTGTGTGTGTGTGTGTGTTGTGTGCGTGCGTGTGCGTGTGCGTGCGTGTGTGTGCGTGTGTGTGTGTGTGTGTGTGTGTGTGTGTGTGTGTGTGTGTGTGTGTGTGTGTGTGTGCGTGTGCGTGTGCGTGTGTGTGTGTGTGTGTGTGTGTGTGCGTGCGTGCGTGCGTGTGTGTGTGTGTGTGTTCACCACAGGGAACAGAATCAGACACTAATGAACTTACAGTATAACACAGTGTATGCCTTTGATGTGAATCTGGTCTAGTCAGTCAATCCACACCAGATAAGGCCCACTCCTCAGGCTACTGTGGGCATTTCAACATTATGATGTTACAGCGTACGCACCAATTCCCTTTCTCTTAAAGGGCACAGTGGTTTGGAGGAAAAATGAAGTCCCAAAAATAGCTTTTAATCATGGACCCTAGTTCAGTCTGTTATGGAGTCATGTTGTTGGGGACTAATAGTCTGTCTTTTAAAGTACATCAACAGTTGTCACTCAGTACTTTCACTAGTTGTGTTTTATTGAGTTATTGATCTTTTTAAAAGCAGAAATGGTGGATTCCTGAAATAACGTAACACTTTATTACGAGCTGTTAGTGTCTCACTTACATTGACGTCAACAAATACACACAAAGAAATGTGTTTCTGTTTAGCACCATCCTTTCTCTGCAGGTTTCCAGATCAATATACATTCTCTCTCTCAACTGCTCTGTGTTGTGTTGATCGGTGGCTATAAATACCGATGGCCAATCTGGGTAGATCTCATTGGATTTCATTGATATGCAGTGGCATCACACTGGGAGGTAAAAGCTATTGATGAACAGATACACGTGGCCTCAGAGCCTCGGAGCGTGACACTGTGTTTAACAACGACATGAGTTACTATGGCACCAGTAACCCACCTTCCACTGTGTGTGTGTGTGTGTGTGTGTGTGTGTGTGTGTGTGTGTGTGTGTGTGTGTGTGTGTGTGTGTGTGTGTGTGTGTGTGTGTGTGTGTGTGTGTGTGTGTGTGTGTGTGTGTGTGTGTGTGTGTGTGTGTGTGTGTGTGTGTGTGTGTGTGTGTGTGTGTGTGCGAGAGACCTTCAGAGCATAGCTGTTAGACCTTTGTGGTTACAGTATTAACATGCTAAATGCTGCTGCCACTGGTCGTTCCACATAGAGACCGTGTCCACGATCCCCAGTCCACCTGACACATCCCCCATTCTCTCTCTCTCTCTGCTGGGATGGTAAGGATGAATGGACAGGAGGATGGCCGGGAGGACCAGTGTGAATTGGCATCCCCCTATCCTTCATCCCTCCATCTGTTCATCAGGCAGGATGAGTAGTCTGAGGGAGGGGGGTGGTGGGTGATGGGGTGGAGGTGGGTGAGGGGACAGGATGTGGGTGAGGGGGCAGGAGGTGGATGAGGGGGCAGGGTGATGGGGGTGGGTGAGGGTGGGGGTCGGGTGATGGGGTGGAGGTGGATGAGGGGAAAGGTGGAGGTGGGTGAGGAGGTGGAGGGGGGAATCAGGGTCAATCCCTGGCAGAAATCAAGGATAGAGGAGAATCAGGGGATAGCCCCTGAGAGGGGGGCTGGAGAGAAGAGAGGTCCAATCCCCACACAGTAATCCCTCCATCCCTATAATGATAATTATATTATTAAGCACTAAAAGTCCATTCATATGTGTACTACGAGGTGTCCAGTCACTGTACCTCTCTAGTCATTACTGGCCAGTAAGCAGGTTGTATTGTAATAAATGCTGAATAGATTGTAAGATTGGTAGGACACAGTACGGACACTTATGGATTCAGATAACATTGTACTTTGTTACATAATACTATGCTGCATCTGACAAGCTCTCCTCCAGCCTTTTCTGTGTGTGTGTGTGTCTGTGTGTGTGTGTGTCTGTGTGTCTGTGTGTTAGTGTGTGTGTGTCTGTGTGTGTGTGTGTTAGTGTGTGTGTCTGTGTGATCTAGGCTCTGTGACCTGATGGGAAGTGAATCTCAGACCTGCCATGTTTCCACTCTCCCTCATAACGCCTCCTCCAATGCATGCTGGGTAATCACATTGTCCTCTCACCTGGTGAGAACAGACCTGCTGCCCGTGTGTGTGTGTGTGTGTGTGTGTGTGTGTGTGTGTGTGTGTGTGTGTGTGTGTGTGTGTGTGTGTGTGTGTGTGTGTGTGTGTGTGTGTGTGTGTGTGTGTGTGTGTGCTGCCTGTGTGTGTGTGTGTGTGTGTGTGTGTGTGTGTGTGTGTGTGTGTGTGTGTGTGCGCGTGCGTGCGTGCGCGTGCGTACAGTATGTGTGAAGAAAGACCTGCTGCCTGTGTGTGTGTGTGATGAGAGGTGAGAGACCACTGCAGTATAATCCACCCAATATCTCTTGTTTCTCCTCATGGAGGCTGTTCCATCTTTGGTGAACTATTGTCCGTTCACATGAAGCCTAACCTGAGCTTTTAATAGATATATGTAGGCTTTAGCTCAGAGGGATAACATGGTCTAACATGGTTGTGAGGCACACAGAGAAAATAGCCTCCAACACTCTACTCAACAAATTGGATGCAGTCTATCACAGTGCCATCCATTTTGTCACCAAAGCCACCACTGCGACCTGTATGCTCTCGTTAGCTGGCGCTCGCTTCATACTCGTCGCCAAACCCACTGGCTCCAGGTCATCTACAAGTCTCTGCTAGGTAAAGCCCTGCCTCCAATAAGAAATTGTTCTTAACTGACTTGCCTCGTTAAATAAAGGTAAAAAAAATTATATATATTTTCTCAGCTCACTGATCACCATAGCAGCACCCACCCGTAGCACGCGCTCCAGCAGGTATAACTCACTGGTCACCCCCAAAGCCAATTCTTCCTTTGGCCGCCTCTCCTTCCAGTTCTCTGCTGCCAATGAAGCAGGAGACTCTTACCTCCCTCACTATCTTTAAGCACCAGCTGTCAGAGCAGCTCACAGATCACTGCACCTGTACACATTTCATCTCTAAATAGCCCATCCAATCTACCTCATCCCCATACTGTATTTATTTATTTATCTTGCTCCTTTGCACCCCAGTATCTCAACTTGCACATTCATCCTCTGCACATCTACCATTCCAGTGTTTAATTGCTATATTGTAATTCATTTTGCCACCATGACCTATTTATTGCCTTACCTCCCTTATCCTACCTCATTTGCACATGCTGTTTATAGATTTTTCTACTGTTTTATTGACTGTATGTTTGTTTATTCCATGTGTAACTCTGTGTTGTATGTGTCGAACTGCTTTGCTTTATCTTGGCCAGATCACAGTTGTAAATGAGAACTTGTTCTCAACTAGCCTACCTGGTTATATAAAGGTAAAATATATATATATACTTTAAAACAGACGACCGGGGTTCGATACCTGGACTGTTACACACATGCCCCATCATAGTCCAGTGTAGCACCATGCTGTAAACTCCCACTGATACAGTAGGAGCCTTCTCACTGTAGAGGGTAGGAGCCTTCTCACTGTAGAGGGTCGGAGCCTTTTCACTGTAGAGGGTAGGAGCCTTCTCACTGCAGAGGGTAGGAGCCTTCTCACTGCAGAGGGTAGGAGCCTTCTCACTGCAGAGGGTAGGAGCCTTCTCACTGCAGAGGGTAGGAGCCTTCTCACTGCAGAGGGTAGGAGCCTTCTCACTGCAGAGAGTAAGAAGCCCAGATAAAGTATTTGAAATCAAATACTCCACCCTCTCCACCCTCTCCACCCCTCCATCCCTCCTCCCCTCCATCCCTCCATCCCTCCATCCCTCCACCCCTCCATCCCTCCACCCCTCCATCCCTCCACCCTCCCCATCCCTCCACCCTCTCCACCCCTCCATCCCTCCTTCCCTCCATCTCTCCACCCTCTCCATCCCTCCATCTCTCCACCCCTCCATCCCTCCACCCTCTCCATCCCTCCACCCCTCCATCCATCCACCCCTCCACCCCTCTACCCTCTCCACCCCTCCACCCTCTCCACCCTCTCCATCCCTCCACCCCTCCATCCCTCCACCCCCTCCATCCCTCCACCCTCTCCATCCCTCCACCCTCTCCATCCCTCCACCCCTCCACCCCTCTACCCTCTCCACCCTCTCCATCCCTCCACCCGTCCATCCCTCCATCCTTCCATCCCTCCACCCTCTCCATCTCCCTCTCCCTACCCCTCCACCCCTCCATCCCTCCACCCCTCCATCCCTCCACCCTCTCCACCCCTCCATCCCTCCACCCCTCTACCCTCTCCACCCCTCCACCCTCTCCACCCTCTCCACCCCTCCACCCCTCCATCCCTCCACCCTCTCCATCCCTCCATCTCTCCACCCTCTCCATCCCTCCATCTCTCCACCCCTCCACCCTCCCCCCTCCACCCTCTCTCCACTCCACCCTCTCCACCCTCTCCACCCTCCACCCTCCACCCTCTCCACCCTCTATCCCTCCACCCTCTCCATCCCTCCACCCTCTCCACCCCTCCACCCTCTCCATCCACCCCTCCATCCCTCCACCTCTCCATCCCTCCACCCTCTCCATCCCTCCACCCTCCATCCCTCCACCCTCTCCATCCCTCCACCCTCTCCATCCCTCCACCCTCTCCATCCCTCCACCCTCTCCATCCCTCCACCCTCTCCATCCCTCCTCCATCCCTCCACCCTCTCCATCCCTCCACCCTCTCCATCCCTCCATCCCTCCACCCTCTCCATCCCTCCCACCCTCTCCATCCCTCCACCCTCTCCATCCCTCACCCCCTCCCTACACCCTCTCCATCCCTCTCCACCCTCCACCCTCTCCATCCCTCCACCCTCTCCATCCCTCCACCCTCTCCATCCCTCCACCCTCTCCACCCCCTCCATCTCTCCATCCCTCCACCCCTCCATCCACCCTCTCCATCCCTCCACCCTCTCCATCCCTCCACCCTCTCCATCCCTCCACCCCTCCATCCCTCCACCCTCTCCATCCCTCCACCCTCTCCATCCCTCCACCCTCTCCATCCCTCCACCCCACCCTCTCCATCCCTCCACCCTCTCCATCCCTCCACCCTCTCCATCCCTCCACCCTCCATCCCTCCCCCCTCCCTCCATCCCTCCACCCTCTCCATCCCTCCACCCTCTCCATCCCTCCACCCTCTCCATCCCTCCACCCCTCCATCCCTCCACCCTCTCCATCCCTCCACCCTCTCCACCCCTCCACCCCTCCATCCCTCCACCCTCTCCATCCCTCCACCCCTCCATCCCTCCACCCTCTCCATCCCTCCACCCTCTCCATCCCTCCACCCCTCCATCCCTCCACCCCTCCATCCCTCCATCCCTCCACCCTCTCCATCCCTCCACCCTCTCCATCCCTCCACCCCTCCATCCCTCCACCCTCTCCATCCCTCCACCCTCTCCATCCCCCCTCCATCCCCCCATCCCTCCACCCTCTCCATCCCTCCACCCTCTCCATCCCTCCACCCTCTCCATCCATCCCTCCACCCTCTCCATCCCTCCACCCTCCACCCCTCCATCCCTCCACCCTCTCCATCCCTCTCCATCCCTCCACCCTCTCCATCCCTCCACCCTCTCCATCCCTCCACCCTCTCCATCCCTCCATCCCTCCACCCTCTCCATCCCTCCACCCTCCATCCATCCCTCCATCCCTCCACCCTCTCCATCCCTCCACCCTCTCCATCCCTCCACCCTCTCCATCCCTCCACCCCTCCATCCCTCCACCCTCTCCATCCCTCCACCCTCTCCATCCCTCCACCCTCTCCATCCCTCCACCCTCTCCATCCCTCCACCCTCTCCATCCCTCCACCCCTCCACCCTCTCCATCCCTCCACCCCTCCATCCCTCCACCCTCTCCATCCCTCCACCCTTGCAGTGTCAGTGGAACCAGCACGTCAACAACATGGTTTCACAATAGGTCTGTGGGGAGGCCTGTGTGGCCGTGTGCTGACCATCAGCATTATCCCAAAGCCCCACAGAACAGAGACAGAGCCCCGTAGAGAAAGACCAGAGGATTGTGTGGATGCTTCTAGAATGTCTGACACCATCCAGCCATCAATAGGCAGGCTGTGTGTGAGTGAAAGGGCTGAGGTCATTGATTTGAACTGGGACACAAAGCCACACTAGGATCACAATCCGGTCAGAGGCCTAGTTCAACAAGGAGACTGTGAAGCTTGGTTTCCTAACAAGAGGTGGTGGTGTAGTCTGTGTGTGTTGGTGTCATTTGTTGTCATGTTTTTTCTGTGTGGATACAAATTGAATCAACATACAGTACCATGAGAGATCCGATCAGTAAAAGCAGCATATCTTTACTCACCTTGTACGTCCAGAGGAAAGTGTATAATATGTTTGACATCCCTACATCCAGGAGTCAGTAAATCAATGGAAGGTGTTTTGCTTAACGCCACATTTTCCCTGAGGCTTAAACTGTCTCTTTTTACTCTGATGTGAAGGAAAAGTGTTAACTTTCTATTGTCTGCAGAACAAATGAGTGTCTGTAAATAATACTTACCTTTATACTCCAGTGATCGCTGTGTGAATAGCGGCATATTTCCCCGTGGATTAAGAAATGTTACCCCTTATCTTTATACAGCAACTGGCAAAGCATTAGTCCTGAAGAAGTGACACATTTTTATTTTTACCTTTATTTAACAAGGCAAGTCAGTTCAGAACAAATTCTTATTTTCAATGACAGCCTAGGAACAGTGGGTTAACTGCCTGTTCAGGGGCAGAACGACAGATTTGTACCTTGTCAGCTTCCGGTTACTAGTCCAACGCTCTAACCACTAGGCTACCCTGCCGCACTGTAGCCTAAAGTAGCTAGTGCAGCTCTCCTCAGATTCAGACGAGCGTGCACGGCCTTCTTTGACTCAGTCAAGTGGTGCTGCTTCAGTGTCTGAACCAACTCCAGCTGTCTCACTGAGAGCAGAGTGTTGAAGAGCTGCATTTCGACTGAATTCCCTCTCAGAGTTGTCATAAAGATGGCTGTGTTAGTGTCTCTTTGTGTCTCCTCTCCTTGGCTACTGTTCAATCGAGGAGGTTCACTTGGTAACAGAGTAGGAACTCGTAGACCAGAGAGCGTTGCCATGGACACGGCGTAGTGATTTTGGAAGTGGCACTCCGGCTCACTCCCCAGCTCTTGATCCTGAGGTCTCACTTACCCAAAGTGTCACTGGGCAGAAAATTGACTACATTTCCCATCAAAAGCAGTTCTTAGTGTTCAAACTCTCCCTGACCAATATGATATACTATGGGTCAAATTGAATGAGAACTGAAGTCAGAGTCTCACTGTTGGTACACGTGCTTGGCATCGTGTCATGTGTGTGTGTGCAGACGTGTGTGTGTGTGTGTGTGTGTGTGGGGGCATTTAGTGTGACTGTGTGTCTGCATACGTCCGCACCTCCTCATGCATGTGTGTGCGGCTGACACTCACACATGAGAACAATCAATAGACCTTCCACCTTGTGACACCAGTGTGGCTCTCCTCTCTGTGTGTCTCAGACCAGTGTCTGTGGACTCTGCTGCTGTGGGCAGGGCATTAGCATGTGAATGGAGGCCTAAACAAACAGAGTGGGAGACCCGGGGGAGTATGAGAAGGGGCCTCCATACATCCATATGGACACATCATAGAGTCTGTAAAGCTCCCATACAGACCAACACACAAGCAGTGTTCTTAATGTAGTGACAGCCACTGTCTCAATCCGGCTGCTTAGTGCTCACCATACAGACCAACACACAAGCAGTGTTCTTAATGTAGTGACAGCCACTGTCTCAATCCGGCTGCTTAGTGCTCACCATACAGACCAACACACAAGCAGTGTTCTTAATGTAGTGACAGCCACTGTCTCAATCCGGCTGCTTAGTGCTCACTATACAGAATGGGCTGGAAGACAATGAACATTAGCATAAAAACACACACTTGTCATATTAACAAAAAATAAGTAATTGTGTTTGTTTATCGTCTGTGAGTAGTTTTATTTTAGCACTCAGGACCTACTGAGTTGGCCAGAGCGGAGACTGAACTAAAAGCCTTTTTTTAATATGGTGTCCAAGTGGCCCACTATTTATTCACTATTCATTCACTATTCATTCACTATTCATTCACTATTCATTCACTATTTATTCACTATTCATTCACTATTCATTCACTATTTATTCATTCACTATTCATTCACTATTCATTCACTATTCATTCACTATTCATTCACTATTTATTCACTATTCATTCACTATTCATTCACTATTCATTCACTATTCATTCACTATTCATTCACTATTCATTCACTATTCATTCACTATTTATTCACTATTCATTCACTATTCATTCACTATTCATTCACTATTTATTCACTATTCATTCACTATTCATTCACTATTTATTCACATGGAATTGCTTGCAGGGCCGAATAAAAGGCAGCAAGATGTCCTTGTGTGTACACACACAAACATGTTTGTGTGTACAGTACAGTACTCGTTTCGTTTGAGTCCTCCATGCTGCTCTGTAATAGCAGGCCCCAGTTCATATTGTAATCGCATCAATCATCTCCCCACTGTGCCTCTCCTACAGAACAACACACGGACCGGTCGACAGTATGGGGAATTAATGGCGGAACTAAATGGAAGAATGTATATGTCTTAAGGTGTCAGAAACGTTGGAAACCTCACAAAAGTTGTGGCTCCCGAGTGGCGCAGCGGTCTAAGGCACTGCATCTCAGTGCTAGAGGCGTCACTACAGACCCTGGTTCGATTTCAGGCTGTGTCACAACCAGCTGTGATTGGGAGTGCAATAGGGTGGCGCACAATTGGCCCAGCGTAGTAACTATATCTAAACTATGACCAATAAGCATACTAACTATATCTAAACTATGACCAATAAGCATACTAACTATATCCATACTATGACCAATAAGCATACTAACTATATCTAAACTATGACCAATAAGCATACTAACTATATCCATACTATGACCAATAAGCATACTAACTATATCCATACTATGACCAATAAGCATACTAACTATATCCAAACTATGACCAATAAGCATACTAACTATATCTATACTATGACCAATAAGCATACTAACTATATCCATACTATGACCAATAAGCATACTAACTATATCTAGGTCTGTAGTGGTAATGATAGTCTCTAGGTATAAAGACTACAGTGTAAGGTCTGTAGTGGTAATGATAGTCTCTAGGTATAAAGACTACAGTATAAGGTCTGTATCCAATGACTATGACCAGGTATAAAGACTACAGTATAATCTAAACTATGACCATCTCCAAGCATTTGACTTGGCTAAACTATTCCATCTCCAAGCATTTGACCAATAAGGCTCTATCCATCTCCAATAAGCATTTGATTGGCAGGCTCTTCCATCTCCAATAAGCATTTGATTGGCAGGCTCTTCCATCTCCAAGCATTTGATTGGCAGGCTCTTCCATCTCCAGGCATTTAATTGCAGGCTCTTCCATCTCCAAGCATTTGATTGGCAGGCTCTTCCATCTCCAAGCATTTGATTGGCAGGCTCTTCCATCTCCAGGCATTTGATTGGCAGGCTCTTCCATCTCCAAGCATTTGATTGGCAGGCTCTTCCATCTCCAAGCATTTGATTGGCAGGCTCTTCCATCTCCAGGCATTTGATTGGCAGGCTCTTCCATCTCCAAGCATTTGATTGGCAGGCTCTTCCATCTCCAGGCATTTGATTGGCAGGCTCTTCCATCTCCAGGCATTTGATTGGCAGGCTCTTCCATCTCCAGGCATTTGATTGGCAGGCTCTTCCATCTCCAGGCATTTGATTGGCAGGCTCTTCCATCTCTAGGCATTTGATTGGCAGGCTCATTCTTTGGCAGTGAGTTTGTTGTTGTTTTTCTTTCTGCCTTGAGACATTTCAAGTTCTCCCCTCCTGAGGGGGCAATGCATACAATGCACACACACCATCAGTTGCCACGGCACTGTGGGTGTGCTGGGTGTCATTTGTTCCAGAAGTTGACATCTGACTAGTATGAATGTTATGTTTTTTCATTTAAAAGGGTTTTATTGGTATGGTATGAAGTATTGTATATTTGCTCAACATCACAATGGTGGCATACCTCTGAACACTCCAGTCTGCTGTTATTTATCACACCAGATATGTCATTCCTATGTGCATCTCTATGTGCGATATGACATCCTGGATAAAAGCTGTTATTTTTCCCACTGTCACAGCTATTGTTGTCTGTATTACAAATACTGGGAGTGTGTGTGTAGAGATGGGTTTCACCGTGTCTGAATGCTGAATGCTCCAATCTGTGTGTGCAGAGATGGGTTTCACTGTGTCTGAATGCTGAATGCTCCAATCTGTGTGTGCAGAGATGGGTTTCACTGTGTCTGAATGCTGAATGCTCCAATCTGTGTGTGCAGAGATGGGTTTCACTGTGTCTGAATGCTGAATGCTCCAATCTGTGTGTGCGTGTGCATGAGATTTGCTTATTTGTGAATGTTGAATGTGTGTCTGCAATAGTAATTCAGTGAGATGGTTTTCCATCTAACAGAGCAGAGGCCTGTAACCCTGTAACCTCTACCCTGTAATCCTGTAACCCTGTAACCTTTAACCTCTACCCTGTAATCCTGTAACCCTGTAACCTTTAACCTCCACCCTGTAATCCTGTAACCCTGTAACATTTAACCTCTACCCTGTAATCCTGTAACCTTTAACCTCTACCCTGTAATCCTGTAACCTTTAACCTCTACCCTGTAATCCTGTAACCTTTAACCTGTGTGTGTGTGTGTGTGTGTGTGTGTGTGTGTGTGTGTGTGTGTGTGGCCATGGCCATGAATAGTATTTAAATGGAGTACAGGCTTAACTGATTGACAGCAGAGACATAATACAATATGTAATTTTAATGAATAGTTTGGGGTAGGCCTCATCTCCGAGAAATGCTCCTCAGAGCCAGGTGCTGATGACAGGGTGCCCTATGCTGGGCAGCTGGCAT